>NC_057813.1:286490871-286790871 GCF_018294505.1 Triticum aestivum | reverse complement strand
AAGAGAAATATCAAGGATTAGTCATAAGCTCATGTCTTGCATGTATCCAATGGAGTTTCTACTCCAAGTTTGAAGCATCAATGATGTTCAATTCTCCTCTTAACCTGCAAAACACTTTGCATTCTTGCATATTGAACTTCTTGAATAAGTCCTTGGTGTACTTTGTTTGCGAGACAAAAGTACCTTCCTTAGTTTGCTTGATTTGCAAACCAAGAAAGAATTTGAGTTCACTCATCATAGACATCTCAAACTTCTCTGACATTAGCTTCTCAAACTTTTCACTAAAATGAGGGTTAGTTGAACCAAATATAATATCATCAACATAGATTTGGCACACAAATAGTTCACCATTAACCCTTTTAGTAAAAAGAGTAGAATCAATTTTCCCAATTTCAAAGCCTTTTTCAATAAGGAACTTCGTTAAGCATTTGTACCAAGCTCTAGGAGCTTGTTTCAGACCATAAAGAGCTTTGTGAAGTTTATAAACATGATTGGGTTTCTTAGGATTGACAAAGCCGGGAGGTTGTTTAACATAAATGTCCTCCTTTATTTCACCATTTAGAAAAGCACTTTTAATGTCCATTTGGTACAAGGTGATATCATGGTGATTAGCATAGGCAAGAGATGCGAATGGAATCAAGTCTAGCAACGGGGGCGTAAGTCTCACCATAGTCCATACCTTCGACTTGTGTGTAGCCTTGGGCGACGAGACGTGTTTTGTTGCGAACTACTTGTCCATCTTCATCTTGCTTGTTGCGAAACACCCATTTGGTACCGATGATGTTGTGGTTGTTGTCGGGCTTCTCAACCAATGTCCAAACTTGGTTCCTCTCAAAGTTGTGTAGCTCTTCATGCATAGCATTTATCCAATCCGGATCTTCCAATGCTTCTTCAACCTTCATAGGTTCAATGCTAGAGATGAAAGAATAGTTTTCACAAAAGTTAGCTAAACGAGTTTTAGAGCGAGTGATTCTCCCGGTTTGAATATCATTGTAGATTTGTTCAACGGGGTGGTCTTTAGCAATTCTTGCTCGAACTCGTGAAAGCTTTTGCTTGGATCTTCGTTGAACATCTTCTTCGTCTTGTTCTTCTTCTTGGCCTTCTTCATTGTTGGCGTTGTCGTTCTCTTGTCATGGTGGAGAAGGAGGTTGTTGACGTTCATCTTGATGCACTTCCTCGTTTCCTTCATCTTGGTGTGTCCCACTTGTGGATGCTTCCGTATCAACTCTTGGTGCACCTTGTCGTGAAGTAGAAGCTTCCACTTGGACAGACGAGGTACTCTCCTTCACCTCCATTGGACGGACCTTGCCAATAGACAAGTCTTGGATTGCTTCCGAAGGATCTTTGTCTCCTACATCAATTGGCAATTTCTCTACTTGCGAGCCGTTAGATTCATCAAACTTCACATCTACCGTCTCTTCAACCTTTTGAGTGAAATTGTTGTAGACACGGTAAGTGTGAGAGTTTGAGCCATAACCTAGAGGAAACCTTCATGAGACTTAGGAGCAATTTTAGAATGCCGATGCTTATCAAGAATGTAGCACTTTGAGCCGAATACTCGAAAGTATCCAACTTGGGGTTTGTTACCGGTGAGGAGCTCGTATGCCGTCTTGCCGAGTAGCTTGTGAAGATACAAGCGATTTGTTGCATGACAAGCTGTCTCAACCGCTTCCGCCCAAAAGTGCTTTGGCGTCTTGTACTGATCAAGCATCGTTCTCGCCATTTCGATGAGCGTCCATTTTTCCTCTCAACAACTCCATTTTGTTGAGGTGTGTACGTAGCCGAGAACTCGTGTGAAATCCCTTCTTCGTCAAGAAAGGTGTCCACATTTGCGTTCTTGAACTCCGTTCCATTGTCGCTGCGAACCTTCTTGATCTTCACTTCAAATTGGTTTTGGGCCTTCCTAGCGAAGTTTTTGAAGATCTTCTAAACCTGCGATTTATCATCAAGAAAGAACACCCACGTAAATTTGGAAAAATCATCAACTATAACTAGACCAAAAGAATTTCCACCAAGACTCTTTTAAGAGTTGGGACCAAAGAGATCCATGTGAATTAGCTCGAGTGGTCTCTTTGTGGTCATGATGTTCTTCACGGGATGCCTTCCTCCAACTTGTTTACCTGCTTGACAAGCACTGCAAAGTCTATCCTTATAAAAATGACATCATTAACACCAAGGATATGATTCCCTTTAATAAGCTTGTCAAGGTTTCGCATACCAACATGACCTAGTCGTCTATGCCATAACCAACCTTTTGAGGATTTAGCAATGAAGCAAGTTTTAGGTTGAGCCTTTTTAGTGAAATCAGCAATGTATAGATCACCTCTATGTATGCCGGTAAAGACCATTTTATGATTGTCTCGACGAAACACTTGGCAATCTACTTCAGTAAATAGGACATTGAAACCGAAATCAGCAAGTCTAGATACTGAAAGTAAGTTGTACCCAAGAGATTCAACGAGCATGACATTTTGTATGGAGCTATCATGTGAGATGGCCATCTTACCAAGGCCAACCACCTTACCCTTTGAGTTTTCACCGAAAGTGACATACTTTCGAGGACTATCATTATCAGCAAGCTCACGAAACATGTCTTTATCTCCGGTCATGTGATAGGTACATCCACTGTCAAGGACCCATTCCTTTCCTCCTAACATATATCCTCAAAAATTTGCCATAAGACCAAAATGTCTCATTGCATCATCAAGATCGAAGTCACTATCATCATCCTCATCATAGTATCCATGTTCAACATCGTCATGTGGTGGATCAAATCCTAGAGAGGGTGATTCGTTACAGTGATTTTGACAATGATCTTGTCTATGAATTTTTATAGCTTCGGAAATAATATCACTAATAATACCAACATTTCCTTTGGCACGCATAAGGTTTGTAAGCTCAAATAGACGATCACCAAACATAGGATCACTAGTATTTATCTTACTCAAGGCAATAGACTTATGGAGAATTTCATCAAGATTTTTCAAAGAATAATCAGGAAATCGTTCCTCAAGAAATTTCCATATAGTGTAGGCACACTCAAGAGTAGGCAGTTTTATAATCAAGTTTCTAGGCAATCCTCTAGTGATAAGATTAACAGTTCTAACATTCCTAATCATGTCAATAGACTCATCAAGGGTAGGATGCATAGGATCAACACAAGGTGCACAAGGACTAGCAATGTACTTGTTCAAATGATATTGATTGAAAATTACAAGCATCTCATTTTTTCACTCATGAAAATACTCTCCATCAAGAATAGGCACTCTATGTCTAAGACTCCCCAAAGTAGACTCATCCATCTTCCTCCAATGATGATTAAACCAAGGCAATGGAGACCAATGCTCTGATACCACTCGTAGGACCTTGAGAAGAGGTGTCTAGAGGGGGGGTGATTAGACACTAAGAGCCAAAGTTGCAGTTTTTAAGTTTCTTTAAATTTGAGTGGAGTTTAGGCACAAGTTTAACATTCACAACATATAGCAAGCAAGCATGCAAAGAGTATATGAGTAGCGGAAAGTAAAGCATGCAACTTGCAAGAATGTAAAGGGAAGGGATTGGAGGATTCAAACGCAATTGGAGACACGGATGTTTTTGGCATGGTTCCGATAGGTGGTGCTATCGTACATCCACGTTGATGGAGACTTCAACCCACAAAGGGTAACGGTTGCGCGAGTCCACGGAGGGCTCCACCCATGAAGGGTCCACGAAGTAGCAACCTTATCTATCCCACCATGGCCGTCGCCCACGACGGACTTGCCTCACTAGCGGTAGATCTTCACGAAGTAGGCGATCTCCTTGCCCTTACAAACTCCTTGGTTCAACTCCACAATCTTGTCGGAGGCTCCCAAGTGACACCTAGCCAATCTAGGAGGCACCACTCTCCAAGAAGTAACAAATGGTGCGTTGATGATGAACTCCTTGCTCTTGTGCTTCAAATGATAGTCTCCCCAACACTCAACTCTCTCTCATAGGATTTGGATCTGGTGGAAAGAGGGTTTGAGTGGAAAGCAACTTGGGGAAGGCTAGAGATCAAGATTCATATGGTAGGAATGGAATATCTTGGCCTCAACACATGAGTAGGTAGTTCTCTCTCAGAAATAGGATGCTGGAAGTGTAGGTTTAGTCTGATGGCCCTCTCCATGAATGAAGAGGAGGTGGAGGGGTATATATAGCCTCCACACAAAATCTAACCGTTACACACAATCTACCAAACTCGGTGGGATCGAATCGTTAAACTCGGTCAGACCGATTTAGCAAATAATGTGACCGTTAGGGTTTTCGGTGGGACCGAAATGCAACTCGGTAGGACCGATATGGTTAGGGTTAGGGCATAACGTAATCTCGGTGAGACCGATTACACAAACTCGGTGGGACCGATTTTGGTAATAAGCTTTCTAGAGAGTTGGTCAGGCAAACTCGGTTGGACCGATTATCAAACTCGGTGGGACCGATTTTGGTAATGAGTCAACCAGGAAGTTTGCATTGTAATCTCGGTAGTACCGATTGCTCAAACTCGGTGAGACCGATTTTGGTAATGGACATACACAGAGAGATTACAATCACATCTCGGTGAGACCGAGATCCCTATCGGTAAGACCGATTTGCCTAGGGTTTGTGGCAGTGGCTAAGACATCCAAACTCGGTGGCGCCGGATAGAAAGAATCAGTAGGGCCGAGTTTGACTTTAGGTTTAGGACATATGTGTGGAAGTGGGGAAGTAGCTGAGGGTGTGTGGAGCATATCACTAAGCATTTGAAGCAAAAGGCTCATTAAGCAACACCTCATCCCTCCTTGATAGTATTGACTTTTCCTATAGACTCAATGTGATCTTGGATCATTAAAATGTAAAATGAAAAGTCTTGAGCTTGAAACTTGAGCCAATCCTTTGTCCTTAGCATCTTGAAGGAGTTCCCACATCCTTTAGTCCATGCCACTCCATTGTTGAACTTATCTGAAACATACTAGATAAAAGTGTTAGTCCAACAAGAGATATGTTATCATTAATTACCAAAACCACCTAGGGAGCACTTGTGCTTTCACATCTCCATTTCACCCTTTCCGTTTTACCAGGATATACCAAGGAAATGCTCTTATCTTGCTACAGGTTGTTTTCACTATTTTTTTCTTAAATTAACAAGATCTTTCTTTTGGCTTTACAAAGGACTAGTTTATTTAATGTCAAACACTTAAATTACAACTAATTTCAGTATTTGAGTGTTTCTTTACATATGTTTGAAGCAACTCTTATTTTAGCTATCCTTATGTTCGTGCCATTCTGGTTTATTGTTGCTGGCAATTAATGCCCTTCTTGTTTTCTTTATCAAAGTCAGGCCATTAATTGGGTTTTTAACATAACAAGTTCCATTCGACTTACAAATATGTCTGCAGTGACATACTATTATTAGCAGTCATCTAAATACTCTACAGTTCCAGTGATAGATGAACTGGTCTATCAAATATGCATTGCTTTCTGTATTGCCTAGCCCCGCTTTGATTACATTTTTGTGATACTAGATGTTTATTCGCCTGTTGTGATAGCATATCTGATTGTTTATATTGTTTGACATGTATTCCGTGCACAGAGTCACTTGGTTGTTTGATGTGTTCGTGCTCGTCGGTGGGGCGGTGCAAGGCGCAACTCCGACGCGGTTCCTCGCCGGTTGGACGACGTTCAGGCGCAACCCCGGTGCCCACTGAGTACTGCCTCGGCTACAACCTCGTAGGTGAGCTTGTTCTCTCCTTGGCCTCTTTGTTTTTCTTAATTTGCAGTTATGTTCATTTTTCATGGACTACAAAGTTCATATTACGTCTATGGAGTACAAACATGCAGCCCCAGCTCCTTTGATTTGCATCCATGGAGTACAAACACGCAACTCCTATGTTTAGTACACCAAACACGCACTTATGTTCGTTTCGGTTCAGTAGTACTCCTAAATTCAGTTAGGTTCAGTAGTACTCCTAGGAGTAAATGGGCATCAAGAGAACGTTTTTGCATGTGTTTCATTGTTCGAGTCTCTCATCAGTGCATTAATCCCAATCTGGCACAAAATATTATTCTCTATTCCTCTTTCATTTTAGTTACTTACTTCTAGAGAGAATGGATCTTAATTTTGATTTTATGAATAGCCGGGTCAATTCTCTGAATGTGCCACACACAAATAATTAGCTCTCTTCACTTCGATTTGAACTTTAGGGTAATCCGTAGAGGATTGGATTCATGGTCACAAGATCTAAGATTGATTAACTTGCTTTGTAAAACTTTGTCAATTTTTAATAGTGTAACAAAAGACATTTTGGGATCATTCTACTTTAATTTGTTTGTCATACTTACCAGCTCACCTGATTTACCAGTTGTAAGCTTCATTGATCCAAAACCATCTTAGCCATCATAAGACCTAAGTTTGTAGGCCCCCCTTGAATAAGCTAACATTTCCACCTTATTGTGTGTACCACGATAATAGTAATAATAAGAGGCACAAACAAATATTATTTTGTTTGTTTAGATGATGTATTTCGTAACTTATCATGCATTGAAATAATGAATCCCTTGTTATGTATTATTTGTGCAATTCCATGCTACTCTGGCTGGAAGTTATAGATAGATGTATTGTGGTAATATATATTTTTGGGCACCCTGTGTGATAATACTTTGAAAGAGTCTAACTCCAGAGAATTACACGATGCAAGGGGTATAATTCCGGTTCACTTTCTTATACATAATTCTCCTTATAATGTAGATCGATGATTATGATGCTTCCATGGCTTAGTTCAAGGAACAACTGATGCTATTTTCTGGCCTATGGGTTTTGGCTACTGATTTTTATTGCCATAGGGTTTAGAGGGATACAAAGGGCCCTTTAATTCGCAATCGATTAAACTGCTTGGTTCCCGATTCATATTTGTTTGTCTATATTATGGACAACCAATTAAAGGATCTTTACAGAGCAGGAGTCTTCGTTCGATGGCCACATTCGGCATCACCCAGTTTTTGTGTAGGGTGCTTAATAAGTTTCTTGAGATGTATGCACTGCATGAAGGAGAACATTTCTGTCAATTTTACTAGAGATCAAGGTTACCTTCAAATGCTTGTATTTATTTGTAAGCTTCAGCAGCTCGAATGCAATGGAAGTTTGGATTGGAAGGATTTTGGGTTGGCTATAAGGAAGAGAGCAGTTGACTACTGTTGTTGTGGTCGTCCTTGGCGCAGAAGGGGTCGCGGGGGAGGCGCAAAGACGGGGGTCCAACTAGCAGAGATGGAGCAAACCTTTCACTATGTCCAATCCACTTGGTGCCATCATTTTCTATGAGATGTATCAAGGGTAGAGACGGGGGTCCAACTAGCAGAGATGGAGCAAACCTTTCACTATGTCTAATCCACTTGGTGCCATCATTTTCTATGAGATGTATCAAGGGTTGTAACGAATCTTGACGCTTTGTACTAAAACTTTACTACTATGTATTTTGTTTGCTCCTATGTCATGAGAAATAACAAGTGTTGGATCTGTGCCTGGCACATGCCGCGAGCCGGCTCAGTTGTCCCAGGCCTTGCTTTTGGAACAGATTAAGTATTTGTCATGAGCTGGTAGATTAAATAATATCATGTTAACAGATTATATATTGCTTACCTTGCTTTTGCTATATCTTCACCATTTGTGATGTACCAAACGTTTTCTTAATGTGTATGCTCTAAACTCAGTTTTTCTGGGCAGCAGCTATATACCTTACTTTCGGTATATCTTTAGTGTTTGTGACCAATCTCTACTCCTAATGGATGAATTGGTTGAATAGTCCCCCACCCCCCACTTTCAACCGGTTTATTTTCAACCGGTTTATTTTCAACCGGTTTTTCTTCGTCCCACCTTCCACCAGCCCCTCCCAACGGTTTTTCTCTTTTCTCGTCTGACCGGCAATACCCAACGTATTTATGGTAATCAATCATAATTAATCCACGTATAGTAATAAATCAATCCAGGTATGGTAAGGTCATAACTCAGGAAATTTTGAATATGCCAATTATATGGTAATAAATTTAGATTACCCCAAAGGCTATCAATCCAGATATGGTAAGCCCATAACTCGGGAAATATCGAATATGGTAATAAATTTAAATTACCACCAGGTATGGTAATGCTATCCACGTATAGTAATAAATCATATAGTAATAAATCATAATTAATCCACGTATAGTAATAAATCAATCCAGGTATGGTAAGGTCATAACTCAGGAAATTTTAAATATGGTAATAAATTTAAATTACCCCAAAGGCTATCAATCCAGGTATGGTAAGGCCATAAATCGGGAAATATCGAATGTGGTAATAAATTTAAATTACCCCAAAGGCTATCAATCCAGGTATGGTAAGGCCATAACTCGGGAAATATCGAATATGGTAATAAATTTAAATTACCACTAGGTATGGTAAGGCTATCCACGTATAGTAATAAATCATATAGTAATAAATCATAATTAATCCACGTATAGTAATAAATCAATCCAGGTATGGTAAGGTCATAACTCAGGAAATTTTGAATATGGTAATTATATGGTAATAAATTTAAATTACCCCAAAGGCTATCAATCCAGGTATGGTAAGGCCATAACTCGGGAAATATCGAATATGGTAATAAATTTAAATTACCACCAGGTATGGTAAGGCTATCGATCCAGGTATGGCACGCCCTCACCTGATCACCTATCACAATCTCCAGCCCCACGCACGCACCAAAGAACCCACCCGGCACCAAACGCAGCTCCTCTCGACCCCCTCGAGTAAACGCCGCCACCGTCGTGCGATCTTCCTGACACAGACGCCGTCGCCGCCTCCTTCCCACCTACGGCGTCCCCCACATCCATGGTGATGGCGCTCGCGTCCTACACTGACCCTCCGCCTCATATAGGTTGGTCGTTGATGGAGTGGGATGTGCCGCTGCGGTTTGGGGAGGCGCAATCACGATCTGGTTGGGATCTCAGTGTGGACTCGTTCTCTACGATGAAGGATGGCGCTGCCTCCCTGGCAAATGGGATCGGAGGAAGGGGCTCTACGTCGTGAATGTCGGCGAGGCAGCGGCCGAAGGCGAGCCCGACGATGAGCACGGGTGTTCGTCCCATGAAATAGGCGGCCATGGAGGGCGGATCTGAGGCCACCCCAATCGCCGGTGGCCCTTCCTCCCATCGCTCATCGCCTCCATTCTCTCTCTCCTCTAAATCTTTGTTGCCCCTGCCTGATTCTGGCCGACGCCATCCGGCTCTCGCATCGACCACCACCAGCACGACTGCGGACGAGGCACAACCGCAGACGCCGCCGCCGCCATCCTCATCCACCTCCTCCACCATAGTGCCAGTGATCCAAAAATCATAGGGCCTGGATATAGCTCTAGAAGACGTATGCGGCTTGCGCATCGAGCTTGGTCGTCTCGAGCATGGAGATAGGCGAGTTTTAGACCAAGAGCTGGTACAGAGATAGGCGAGTTGTAGACAAGAGCTGGTGGGCAGCAAGAAACGCATGCACACCAAAGAACAAATCTGAGTCACATGCCTACTTCTATTGGTTTCTACAAAGAGCGGCTAGCTTAGATCTTAGACCAGTCGGTCACTGTCGAGGTCGCCAAGGTGATCTTACAGCACCGCCGTGGGGATTTCTCATGATTTTATGTAGGCAAGCCGCAAGCGGTGGTGGTGATTGGCTGGGTGGTGTCGCTGCCTTGGGAAGAGACGAAGTGATGGTAAAAGTAAGCAGGATCCGATGATTCTTCCGTGGGGATAGCCAAAGTCAAGATGTCGACTACAGACTCGTCGCAGACTTGCAGTGAACCTGGATGCGGCAAGCCTGATTTGTGGATCGATGGCGGGTCTTGACTTTGTTAGGCCGGGATTGGATGGTTGCGGAGGGTGGTGTGCTTGATTGGGTTCCCATGGAAGAATGTGGCCTCCTCGTGGATCTGGTCATGCCCATCCTAGAGAACATTGTGTCCCTAGCTCCCTCGAGGAGCAAGGACAGTGCAAGCGGCAGCAGGGGGTAGGGGTAGATGTGGGGAGGGATGTCGGCGGCTGCTCGAGGTCATCATGATGAAACTCTTGACGTCCCATCTTTATCAATGGAAGTGGAAGAGCACGAAGTCGAGATTGGATAGGAGTTTGAGTTCTTTTTGGCACCGATCGGTTTCCCACTTTAGAGATGTATTTTTTTGCGTGCGAGCAAACAGTGGGTTGATTCTAAAAGGGATAGGCACTTTTCAACAGAAGTGTATGACGGACCAAAAATATGACCTCATTTTATTTGTTTGATAGATATCGTATTATTCGTTGTTGTTCGTTCGGTGAAATTTCCTAATATTTGATTGTTGTGTTTCTAATTAGAGCACCCCATAATCACCTAATATGAGGGGATGATAAATGAAAGATACTGATTATAAATTTTAAAAAGCCCGTGGCAACGCACGGACGTTATACTAGTTACTCTAATTTCCTTTGAATGCACAAAATGCTATGTTGGAGTTTTAGGCGTTGGATCACTATGCTGATCCAGGCACCTGTGCGCCAAGGCGCACTTTTGATTTTCATGTCGAGTGGCTGTCTTTTGTGATCTTACGGACACACTGAAATCAGTTCTGCCTCTAGGTATCTTTTTGCGATGATATTGAGCAGCGTTATGTCAGCAACGCTATGTCTTGCTGCTATTACAATCGAATATTCCTTTTTCGCTTTATTAAGATCTTAACTTAGCATTACCTGCTTGACAAAAACGTTGGGACCGGCACCCTCGCGCCAAGGCGCGATATCACTCTAGTATATAAGAATAAGACATGGTGTAGTCCCCCCTCTGTTCACTTTCTTTTTGAGAGGAAGGGTCAGCTCCCTCGATACCGCGATGCATACTCATAAAAAAATGAACGCAAGGAAGGTTCCATCAAGCGCCAAAGTTTCATTCAACTCATAAGCAGAATACAGCATGAATTACAAAGTCCTACAGCTGAAAAGGGAAGAAGAGATTGCAGAAAGGGGCAAGAACTGTTGCCATGAGTAGAATAAGTACAGTAGAAAACAGGTTTTGTTCTTGAATTGAGAACCTGATGAGCACAATTATGGGCAATGCCATTAGTATTCCTGGAGATATGGTAGGTAGACAGCATGCATATGACTGGAGGTATCCTGCAGAAAATTGCTGATAGGCGCTCAGCTTCTCCAAGTTATACTCATAATATAAATATGAAATCCCAAATACACCACCGTGATATATCTTTGGCGCTAGGTGCAACATGGATCATCGTCAAGAGGATCTGAGCAAAACAAGGTCCAGGCAATAAGCTTGCAGTTCAGAATGTACAGATAATCGACTGACGTCCCCCTCTCTCATAAAGCTTACACGAGTACTCCAGATCCCTATGGTCTTATGGAACATAAGGATGGTCTATGAGGAATTAAGGGTCTCACACCACATAACTTTTGTTCGGAACATAGCGAAGCATAATTTGGTGGTCATTATATGCACATGACACCGTAAACAGAACATCAAATGACAAGGAAAAAAAGGGCGAATGAAGACTCTGAACTCTCTAGCACTTGAAGCCCCAGCAAACCATTAGCCAGAGGATGAGGATCAAAAACGCGATGCCACCACCGACCATCAGCTTAAACCTCAGGTTCTGAAGCCACATCTTGCGCCTGAGCTCTCTGCCATGCCTATGGAAGCTGTCGGCCTGAAGTAAATTTAACAATGCAATCCTCAGTCAAAGTTGCTTACACGTATAGGATTTTAAACAAGAGGATACATGTACACAAGGCTTGTTATATCCATACCTGCGACTGTAAGGTTTCGGTCTTTCCCACCAAAAGTTCAATCTTCTCGCCACGATCTAATATCTAAGGAATGTCCAGCACAGTCAAAGTAAAGTCAATGACATGAAATATATGAAGCATGAAAAAAAAACTGTTGAATTGATGATTTCAGTTAAACGATATGAAGTTGTGGCTATTTTCCGCTTTGCATTGCTTGATCTCTTGCAAAACAGTGACTGAGCAGGCATTAGACTTGGATCTTTGCACATCCACACATAATAATAGATGCCCCAGGACAATGCAGTTTGCTTGCCTTACGGGCAGAGTGAAGATATATATGAAATAAACATTAAGAAACCTCAAAGAAAGGCATAAAATCAATGGATAAATTAAAGAACACAGCGTAACTTTGTCAGAGGAACATCGATTGTATATAATCCCTTGCCAGGAAACGGTATATCTTCAAATAAAATAGAGGACAGGATCCAATTATTACTGTTCATATTGTGCTAAATCTCATCACCACCTATCACTGCCTATTTTAAGAGTACTTATTTTCATTTGAAAGTGCATCAACTCCAGCTCACAGTAATATTAATGAAGTATTACTGTAAGAAGACATAGTTTCTGCACAAAAGCGCATGTTACTTACTTTTATGAGACCCATGTACTTAAAAATGCTAAAATATAAAAATATCACACCCTTGTAGAGCAAACTGTACATAAAAGAACGTGTAATAGTCTCTAGTTAGCTTTATATTCCACTTAAACAGTACAGATTAAAATTCCAGTGTAGAGTGTAATAGATTTAGAAATTTGAGATAACTGAGACTAAGTTTCCCAACAGGGAATTGTGCGCAACAGACCATCGCTCCGGATAGAACATGTTCGTCTAAACGCATACCTTCTCGATGTTGTCCATCATGATCCCTTTAACCTCTGAAAGATGTGATTTCACCTTAGAGAGCTTGCTAATTTCCTCTGGATGATTAATACAATACTGCATGTGATCCTTCAACCTTGGCCTGAACTCAGGACAGAGAGAAAATAATAAGAAGCACTTCCATGGTAACAAGAACACCAAAGTATATATAACCCAACAAGCAAACAATTCCATACCCGAATTCCCGGTCAAGATTGTAGGCGATGCTAAACCGGTCCTCAAACAGGAAATCGTCCTCATCCGCGTCATCAGCAAGCGGGTGTTGTCCCTCCTCATCGATACTGGACCCATACCGCTGCATGAAGTCTTCCCTAACCCTCTCTAGGAACACAAACGGCACGCTCCTTCCCAGCGCCTCTTCGGCCACCACAAGAAACACTACACACATCCGAAGTCAACTCAACTGGTTCGAGCGACACTGACACCGCATATGCTTTTCACGAGCAGGCTTGCAGATGCAGCGAACAAAAGAGGGATTCGTGAGCATACCAAAATCACGGTCGACGAGGAAGTTGAAGGTGTGGCCATCGCAGGAGTAGGTGGACCTTGTGCTGTTGGAGGGCAGCTTCTGGAGGCACTGCACGGCGATGGTGCTGAAGTTGCCAGAGAAGGCCGTGTGCTCGGCCAGCACCACGGAGCCCTTGGCCACGAAGCTGTATATCAGTGTTTGCTTGCTACCACCGTTCATGGCTCCTCCTCCCTCTTCTACCTCCCGAAATTAGCCACCGCAGAAGCCCTAATTCCCAACAGCACTAATCAGCACAAAGATTGGCATGAAACAGGAATCGTATAATTTGGTACCGCGTGGCACCCAGAAACTACCCTCGATTGACCCAGATTGATGGGGAATACTAACACAGGATTTCAATCAAACCAAAATATGAATCGGACCAGATCTCGGGGTGGGGGATCAAACTCGAAGTGGAGGCGGACAGGGAGCTTCGAGGCGGGGTAGAGGAGTACCTTGTAGAGGCTCGTCTCGCGCAGGGGCTGGCCGTCCTCCTCCTCCTCCCCCTCGCAGTGAACGTGAATCGACCGGAAGAGGGCGCAGCGGTTGCGGGTCTATTCCGTCTTGTTGCGTTGCCTTAGTTTTTTTTTTTTTTTGCAGGGTAATGAAGAGCTTTATTCAAACTAGAAGGCGCCAGCACTATCAGCCATGAGGCTGGTTACCAGCAAACCCGGAGGAGAGTCCATCCAACACTCCGACACCTCTAATGTGCTTGCTTGTCTCGCACAAAGGTGGGCCGGGAGATTGGCATGTCTCTTTACATGTTGAATATCAAAAGAAATAAAACTAGCAGCTAGCTCCTCAATATTTAAGAGTAACGGCGCTATCAGAGAGTGCGAAATACGGCGTGAGTTCTAGAGGTTCACTACATTCAGACGGTCAGTCTCAATCTGTACTCGCGTAAATCCACGAAAGCAACCACCACGCCTTCACGTACCACGGTTGCTTCTGCCACAAGTGGATCGGTGATGCCAGGGATTGGTTTGCACCAAGCCGAGATGAATGATGAAGTTGACCGAGCCACTCCACCAATGCCTGCTCTATGCTCCAATAGAGAAATTGCAGCATCAGTATTAATCTTGATAACCTCACCATCAGGTGGTCGCCACCCATGACCTGGTAAAATGTCGGCCTGCTTTGGTGGAAGCTCCAGCACTGCCAGCGCATCTCTAATCATCTGCAAAGATTGCTTTGGATCCATACTGGCCTTGTCATGAGTAATATTGTTTCGAGATGTCCATATAGCCCACATCACCGAAATGATCTTAGCTTGGTCCGAAAGATCGAAACGAGGATCGCAGAGAATATCCCTGGACCATGTCATCTCATGCAGCTCCGGAAGCTTGATGCCCAACCAGTCGCGGGCTTCAATCCAGAACCGATTTGCATGAGAACATTGTATCAATGCATGATACATGTCTTCATCCGCTGACAGGCAAATTTTACACCTGGCCAATGTTGCTATGTGTCTGTAGTTGAGGGTGCTCTCGACAGGAAGGATCCCCCGAAGCACTCGCCACCAGAACACGCGGACTTTAGGCACGGCATTCAGCTTCCAAAGCTTTGTCCACATCTGTTTGTTCGTCAATGAAGATTCAATTACCGACCCTTCTTCTAGAACACGATGCTCGTTGCGAATCATGAGAGTCCGATAAGCCGATTTTACAGAGTACACACCAGTTTTTTCCGCCGACCATGCCCATATGTCATCACCTCCCATCCGGCGCAAAGGGATATTTAGTATAGCTTCTGCCTCCGGGGCGATAAAATTGTTTTGCACTATGTTGATTTTCCACGACCAGTTTCTGCATCAATCAAATCTGAAACAAGGTTCAAATCTGCCGTACCAACGTGAGTGGACGGCTTCATTGCGATCAGCCCCGGTATCCACTGATCTCTCCAAATCGAGACCGTCGAACCATCTCCAATTCTTTTGATCATGCCAACATTCAGAGCTTCCCTGCCTGCCAAAATAGCACGCCAGGTAGCCGAAGCGTGCCGATGTGCCCGGGCATCGAGAAAGTTAGTGTCAGGAAAGTACTTTCCTTTGAGCACTCGCGCGCACAGCGAGTTCGGATTTGTAAGAAACCTCCATCCATGCTTCCCCACGAGAGACAAGTTAAACAGCTCCAGATTCCTGAAACCCATCCCCCCTTTCACTTTCGCGGTTGCAAGTGTATCCCAGTCCAACCAATGCAATGATCGGCGGTCAAGAGAACTACTCCACCAATATCTTGCCATACATGAGGTGATCCCTTTATAAACTTTCTTGGTCAACTTGAAACAACTCATGGAAAAAGCCGGGATCGCCTAAGCCACCGACTTCAAGCGTACTTCCCGTCCCGCACATGAAATCATGCGTTCGATGCCTCCCTGCAACTGGCTCCGGATCCTTTCTCGGAGATGTTCGAATGTTCCACTCGTTATTCGTCCCGTTGCTGTCGGCAAGCCAAGGTACCTTTCATTAAAAGCCTCCACTGATATACCAAGAATGACTTTCAATCTTTGTCTAACCGGATCGCTTGTGCTTGGACTGAAATATATAGAGCTTTTTTCACGATTCACGCTTTGGCCAGAACAGTCCTCATAGATCCGAAGAACACGATTCAACTTGTGGGCATTATCCTCCTTTGCATTCATAAAAATGAGACTATCGTCTGCAAAAAGAAGATGATTGATCCAAGGTGAATTATTGCTTACTCTAATTCCTCTGTCCACTTGAGCACCACCCAAGCGCTTGAGTAGCGTGGTAAAACCCTCAGCACAGAGTAAGAACAAGTAGGGTGAGTAGGGATCGCCCTGGCGAAGACCCCTGGTAGGTGTGAAGTAAGGCAGTAGCTCCCCATTCACACGCACTGTAAACCCGACTGATGTCACACATTTCATTGTCAGTCTAATGAAACTTGAGCTGAAGCCCAACTTTAGCATAATAGCTTCGAGATAGTGCCACTCAACACGGTCATAAGCTTTCATCATATCGAGTTTGACAGCACACACATGATTCTTGCCCTTCTTCCTTCTTCTCATCGCATGCACACTCTCATAAGCGATTAGAACATTGTCAGTGATTAGTCTAGTAGGAATAAAGGCACTTTGCTCTTCACTTATAATATCACCAAGAAACTCCCTCACTCTGTTGGAGATGCATTTTGAAGCAATCTTATAAAGAACAGAACATAAAGAGATTGGTCTATACTGAGAGATGCGCTGCGGGTATCTGACCTTTGGAATAAGCGTTATGGAAGTGTCAATCATACCCACCGGCAGCTCCCCGCCATTTAGGAAATCCAGCACAGCCGGCACTATATCTACTTTGAGTAGATCCCAGTGCCGCTGGAAAAAACCCACCGTGAATCCATCCACCCCTGGTGCTTTGGAAGGCGCCATCTGAAACAGGGTCGTCCTCACCTCATCAGCAGTAAAGGGTTTTTCGAAGAACTCGTTCATTAACGGCGTCACTCTTTGTGGAACAAGATTGAGAAGTTCATCCATAGGCTGAAAACCCTGAGAAGTGTATAGTGCTTCATAAAAACCTTGAACCTCAACTTGATCATCTTCCCTTGTTTGACACGTTGTGCCATCCGCTCGCTCCAAGCACTCGATCTTATTTACGCGTTTCCGATGAGCAGCTTGAGCATGAAAATAGCCGGTGTTACGATCTCCCTTTCGTAGCCACAGTACCCTGGATCGCTACCTGACCCAGATTTCCTCCTGTCGGAGAGCCTCACGTAACTGTTTCCCCAATGCTTTTTCCTCTGCCGTTGGGCCGCGCCCTACAGATCGCGCCCGCAAACGATCGAGTTTTGTCCGCAATTTCTTCACTTTTCGTGTGAGGTTCCCGAATTCCTTTGCCCCCCAAGTAGACAACACCTGCTGCATAGCACCTAGGGCGCTTACCACTCCGGCTAAACCCTGCTGTCCAGCTCCTTTCTGCCACTCTTGGAGTACAAGCTTGTCGTACTCAGCATGAGTTTGCCACACATCCTCATATCTGAATTGCTTAGCAGCTCTGGCCCCTGCATCGGCCAAGTTTTGCCTTAGGTCTACCATGACAAAACAGTGATCAGACTCCATTGTGCCAATATGCCTAACACGTGTGTTAGGAAACAAACTGATGAACTGCATATTGCCAAGCCCCCGATCAAGCCTGGCTTTCACATTTGTGTTGCCCCTCTGTCCATTATCCCACGTATGCTCCGCTCCAGACCAACCAAGATCACACAGCGAGCAATCATCAACAGCTTCTCTGAAAGCCCTCATCTAGTATTCAGGCCGATCCGCGTTCGAGAAGTGTTCAGATGCATTCATAGTCTCATTGAAATCTCCAACACAAAGCCAAGCATCATGTTGTATTCCAAAAAGAGTTCGAAGAAACCGCCAACTATGTGGACGGTCCTCCACTTTTGGGGCTCCATAGAACCCCGTGACCCTCCATTCTTGCGCTGCTCGGGTCTTCTTCCTAACCACAACATCGATATGACACGAGCTGTAGTTCTTGAGCTCCACCTCAACCTCATCCTTCCAGAATAAACCAATACCACCACTAAGGCCAGTACTGTTCACCGCAAAACATCCTACAAATCCCAAGAGATTCTGCAGACTCTCCACTCGTTGTGCTGAAATTTTTGTCTCCGTCAAGAACAAGAGACAGGGCCCTTCCTGCTTCACTACACTGCGAAGCTCTCGAACTGTCGATGGGCTCCCAATCCCTCAACAGTTCCAGCTTAGGCAACTCATTGACCTGGGCAGGGCTGACCAGTAGCCACTGCCGAAGAGTCCGAGTTATTCGGGGTTGGTTTCTTTTTCTTTGGCTCCCTCTCAGTTTCCGATCCAACTGGTGAGTCATCGAGAGAAGCATTCTCCTTGCTTGATCCACCCTCTGCTTGATGGGGGGAATTTGTTAGGAGTAGTGGATCCACCCTCCTATACACTTGCGCCTGAGGTCCACCCTTTCTCTTCTGTTGATATCTTGGTTGCTTGACCGGAGATGTGACCTCAGCCGCGCTCTTGCCCGCTGTGCTTGAGTTGCGGGTTTCTGCCTTGCTCTTTGGAGCAGAGTTGTCCCTTGTCGAGCTCGAACTATCCCCTGCGCCACTCTTTCTTCGTTCATCCTGGGCACGCAAGCCCTTACCAAAAGGAAGATCTCCATGTTCATCCCGTGTCCCAGGGGTCGTACAAACAAGATCCGAATGCCCTAGCTTACCACAAGAGAAGCAGAAGTGTGGGACGTTCTCGTAGACTATATCATATGGGTCCATGCACTTCCTTCTCTTTGATTCTATCAGGATCCATCTCCTCAAGGGTTTGTCCACATCAACAGTAACGCGAGCCCTGAGATATCCTGCTGTATGATCAAACTAAACAGTCGTTGCTCTCTTGTCTATCTGGTGTGCAATCGCCGTACTCCATGGCTCCGCCCGAAGATTGAACGGGAGGTTGAGTACGCGAGCCCACAGCTATAGTCTATCGAACTTCAACTCAGATGGTCGCGTGCAGTCATCAAATTCAGATAAAATCACAGCATTCTTGCTGACATGCCATGGTGATCCCTCCCCCACACGATCCCGATCCCGCTGACTTGCAAATTCTGCCACAAATATGTTTTCACCTGCGGGTTTGAAGAATAAACCTTTAGGGTTTCCCCATGCCGGCCGGAGCGCATTGGAGATCGTCTGGATGTGTAGCGTATGTCGATGAAGCACTTTCCCAGCCAACATCCACTTCTCCTGCGTCCCCTCCTCCAGATCATCAATCACCAATGGAGTCGCCTCCTCATCTGTTATTTCCATCTTGCCTAGCGCCTCCGCCAGTTTTGCCCTCTCCGCCCTGGGAGAGAGCGATTCCCTCCCTTGCCGCCGATCAGCAGGCAAAGCCATCGCTGATCCGCAGCAATCAGATCGCGCCCCGTCAAGCAGATCGGCGTGCGCCGTCAACGTTCTCCCGAGAAACCCTAATCGCCACCGAGGGGGCTCCGGGTTTCTCGGAGGAAAACTTCACAAAAAAAAATTGCGTTGCCTTAGTTGAGAGTTAATCTATCTACCATATATCTACTATCTACTACCACTATAAAAGGAAGAGAGGGGCAGATCCAAACAATCAGGCGCGTCCATAGACAAGATCCAATGGTCTGTAATCATTCCGTGTTTAACCCAACAAGCCACGCAATTAAGCCACCTGTAGTCCATCCATCGCTAAAAGAAATCGTTCGCACGACCTCTCGCTCGCCCGCACAACCTCACGCCCCCGTGTGCGGTTCCTCCCGCACGACCTCGCGCCACCGCGCGGTTCCTCCCGCACGACCTCGCGCCATCGCGTCGTTCGTCCCGCAGCCGGGAGCAGGTCGTCGAGCCGCCGCCGGAGCCGCCCGGGCCGCGCCCCGCAGGTCCCCCAGCCGCCATTCGCCACGGCCCGCAGGTCGCCGAGCCGCCGCCCCGGAGCCGCCCGAGCCGCGCCCCGCAGGTCCTCCAGCCGCCGCCCGGAGCCACCCTTCGCCGCAGGTCGCCGCCGCCGGAGCCGCCCTTCGCCGCAGGTCTCCTCCCTTCTGGCCACCCTGCCCTCCACCGCTCTTATCTCCTCATGAACGTGCAGGGGTTGGCATCGGACTCACTACGGAGAAGATCGCCAAGTACTTCTTATACATCCGCTGTAAACGATCACCGTGCTGCGCCAAGAAGTGCCGCTGCCGCCTGGGTTCGCTAGCCGCCGCGTGGAGTCGCCCTGGCCGCCGTCTCGACTCACCTCCATCGCCGCCGCGAATCAACTCTGTTGCCGCCGCCAGGAATCCCATCGCCGGCAAGGTATATGTTCTCCGATCCTCCCGCCCTGCTTGCTGCGTGTGTGTGTGTGTGTTGTGTGGGTGCTTGATGTCGCTGGGTGCTTGTCGCTGATGTCCTGCTGCTGCTTTGCGCTTGTATCTTGTAATATGCTGCTATGCTTTGTTGTATACCGACGTTGTTTCTTGCTGCAAATGACCTGATGATGTTGTTGCTGTGTTGACCAGGGTGTGAGTCCAGTGACACATAACATTCAATTATGTGGATTGAGGAAATTATGATTATTCAGTCATTGAGGATATGGAAAGAGGCATAAGGCAACATGTTCTATCAAGAAGTTTCGTTTGCAAAGTAGATAATCTTTATTTTGAGCCTCCACCAATTTATTGTTCTCCCTGTGTTGCTCGGACAAAACGAAGTGCATCATACTATACTGCTGTTGCTACTGAGATTTGCCACAATTTCTGTATCCTGTGTTAGAATGAGGCTCGCAGTTGCACGATTCAGGTGGAAAGGTAATCAATTTCCTAAGGCTAACCTTCATACTTGAATTCTCTAAACTCTTTTTGTTCATGCTAATTTGTTCTAATTGATTGGCTCTAAGGTGGGTTATGTGTGACAAATGTGAACGCTGGAAGCATCAAATTTGTGCCCTTTTTAATTTCAAAAGGGGTGATTCTAAAGAAGCAAAATGTACTTGCCCTAAAGTGTTGTTCTTGGGGCTAAAGATCTGCCAAGGGCCGTGCTTAGCAATCATATACAAGAACAACTCTTTAAACCGTTCAGGGAATATAGACACTAACAGGCCATTCATGATGGGAAAAGCTTTGATGAGGTTAGTGTTGCCTCATCAAATTCACAGAATCTTACTTCTTTCCTGAATATGAAATTTGCAGCTCGTGTACTTCTCAGAAACAGAGATGTGCTGCTCCATCTATTTATTTTTATTCTGTTTGAAGAATTTGACAGTATTTATATGTTTGTTTTGCTACATCCTTGTTTCATGCACGTGCATCTTTTTCCGAATCAGGAGCTTCTCATTACTGAATAAGTACATAGTTATAGTCATACTGAAGGCTGAAAACGAAGCTAGGATTCATTATTTATTCTGGCACACCTTTGCCGCTGAGGCAAAACATTTTTTGCACGCAGGTCAGCAGCAACATTAGCTGGTCTATGCACAAACTTAAATTGAAAACTATAAACTATACTTAGCTCGGTCACTTCCTTCAGGATGGGGGTGTTCAGTCTTCACCATCACTGGACCAAAATATATTGCTGCTTGATGTATTGTTTTAATGAGGGTTTTGTTTACGAGTGTGTGCAGTATGTATAAGACTAGGAGTATTGGATGGTTGTCAGTCGGCTGTATGTATTTTGAACGAAGTTTGTAGTATGTATAGGGTTGTAGTTAAATTACTATGGGGTGATAAGTTTGTAGTTTGTTAGTAACATCTCCATATTATTGAGTCTGAAAAACTATTGTAGCATCTTTATTATACCGGATTTTATTCATTTTGGTGGGCTATGAGAATACCTTGAAAAAGAATACCTTGAAGTAGAGAGAATACCTTGAAAAAGAATTTAAATCCCACTAGGCTAAGAAAACTGTGGCGAAATCATCCTCCCATCTCTGGGTCGATTATGCTAACACGTGTCCCTTTTAAATATGCAACAAACACAACGGCAATAGGTTAATGCATGTACTTCATCTTACCTTGTATAGTTTTTCTTTAATCTAACCATGTCATCTCATAATATTATTTGGTCGATATTTTACCATGTGCAACATATATGCAAATGTAAACACACGGCAAAAGGTCAGTCAATTCGCAGGGACTAACCTTGTATTGCAGCTATTTGTCCCAAACATCTAATACTCATAACTAACTTCATTGCCTCCATTGTTAGGCTAAAATCTGGAGCCGATAATGGAGTAATTAGTTAATTACTAACCATCAGTTCGGAGAAACGCAATCTGACGAATAGTTACAGAGTAGATACTGATATGCCATGACCATTTGATAAGAAGAAAGCAGAGTATCTAAAGAAGCAAAACATATCCCGCTAGCAAGAGAAAGTTGCGGCAGCCAGTGAGAATATCCATGGATCTAGCTCAAGACCCCACAATTTTCTTTCTCTATATATTTTGCCTTCTAAAGATTAGTTATTGACAATTGAGATTCAATAGAATGCCCAGAAGCATGAGTATTCAATATCTGTCTTTGTTCTGATCTATAGAAGCAGTGGAAATAGAACTTGATTTATCATTCAGTGAGAAATCACACATTTTCCAGTAAATCTCGTATCTTCAGCAATTTGCTGGCGGGGAGAGTGATGATTGTGGCAGCAAGCTCGCTAGCGATGGAGGGGACGTGAGTGGGATTGGGCGGTTCTATAGTGAGTGTGTTAGTTTCGGTCAGGCTGCTCACCATGTTTGTGTTTCAGCTGAAACACCATAAAGCTATTTAATTATTCATGTTTATTTATCTTTCTTTTCATGAAATTAAAATGTCTAATCAATTTGTAATCACGTAGGTGGATTATATTGGTGTTTATGGATGTTAAACTTCTGGATAGGAATGTTTCATTTGACTATTTGGAGCATGTATATTTCACTCGGAATCCCCACCATTGTTCTTTGTGGACTAATTCTAATTAATACTTGGCAAAAGCATATTATACTATTCTTTTATAATTAATTCCGATTACTATATTTTGGGTAATTCTGATTACTACTATGTATTTGGTAGGAGCATAGGACACACTTTACAACAAAATTATCTACCATTTTAGTGGACTCGGAATTGAATGATGATATGGTGAGAAGTAGAAACTATGAAAGTGATGAACACAACGGTGAACTCTTATATCCTATGATTTTGGACAACATATTAGACTATTCTTATATAATTAATTCTGATTACTATATTAATTTGATTCTTATAGTGCTGGTCTTGCTAGCTTTCGAAGTAGGCTTCTTATGCGTTTTTTTTACAACAAATGCTCATGGAGCTGATATATATAGTAGTGCTCTTTGTGTTCATATTCTAGCATGCCTCATGGATTGAGCTCGAGCCTGACTCCAGCGAGCTTTCTTTTAGTTGGTTGTGCTACAGTTTTAATTTGCTTTCGGATTTTTCAACTTGACATATATGTATTTAGCCCTCATTTACGCATTCTCTATCTAAATGGTGCGCTTCATGCCTCTAACTAAATCAATGTTCAAATAGACTATGTTTTGAATAGAATGAGCAGATTCTGGATTTTAAGTGCACAAATTTCAGTTTATACCTAGCCATGAAAAAAAGCACCCCCAGCTAAAAATACCATAAGAACACTACACCCCTAGATTTGTTCATGTGCATTTATTTCATATCTCACTTGGAACTTTAGACATATCAATTTATCTTGGCCAAAGAGAAACTTTGGGAGAACAGTGGACACGTATTCTTTTCAGTTCTATGAAATAGCAGTCCGTCTAATATATCAGCAATTACGAACTTTTGCTGATTGATCTCAGGACGAGATTCAGTACTGACGTACTGTAGCTGTTATACTTGGGTAACCATACCATAAATAGCTTATTTTCAATCTAGACGTGCAGTTTCAATCTAGAAAAATATTTCCAGTCTATATACTAATAACATATAGGCAGCAATTGTCTAACATATGACAAAGCACATCCTATGCTGAACATGAACAATAATATACCAGGATGGTTTTAATGATATACATCCTATGCTGAACATGAACAAGACAGAAAATAATAAAGGATTCTCTCCAAAGTAATTACGGACTGTTTCCAATGATTTTGGATTTCAAGTAATAAAGGATATAAGGTTACAATTCATCACCTGAAAAAACAATCATAGTAATGTCTTCTCCAACTGACCACACCCTGGTGCAATTGTTGAAAGTGAATACATCATCGAGAGCCTTGCAAGCAGATTTATCTACAACAGGAAACACACAATCAGGACATATCAGATATTCCCAATCACCATCTGAAATGTTTAATGTTTACTGCCCCTTCAAACATCAGCTTATCTACCAAATTTCTGTACATCTGATTGATAAGTTTTAAGTACAGGAACGACATATCCAGCTATAATTACAGTAGGGAGCGACACTAACTAAACCTCTTGACATGCTAATTTAAAATTCAAGTATATTTATGCATATGCCCCAACGATCTGATTGTATTAATGGCCATACGTGATTAATCGCACTCTACTTAAGGAACAACTTCTACTAACTGTATCATGCAAACTAACTGCGAGTTCGCAAGCAGGGACCTCCGATATGGGACCTTCTTGGCCCCATTGGCCGCCAAGCCCAGCTCCTAGAGTGGACGTCAGGTAGCGACGCATGAGACACGGCGCCCCGGGCGGCGGCGGCGGCGAGGGCAATGCCGCACAGGACACGCCATGGCCCCCAAGCAGATATTGATCTTAGACTTGCCTTCTCATCCTGACAAAATATGCCATTTGTATTCCCATGACCTTATTATTAGAACACACAGGGAACTTTCCTAGCTTCAGTCCAGACATGATTTGTTGAACGTGAACAAAATAAGAGTCCCATATCTAAGATTTAAGTCAACTGCTATTGCTATCTCAGTATGAGAAAGGAAAATCCTCTCATGGCTTGGAATTAGTGGAGTAGGATTCTCACAGAATTAGTGGGTAATGTTGGAAATATGCCCTAGAGGCAATAATAAAAGCATTATTATTATATTTCCTTGTTCATGATAATTGTCTTTATTCATGCTATAATTGTGTTATCCGGAAATCGTAATACATGTGTGAATAACAGACACCAACATGTCCCTAGTGAGCCTCTAGTTGACTAGCTCGTTGATCAACAGATAGTCATGGTTTCCTGACTATGGACACTGGATGTCATTGATAACGAGATCACATCATTGGGAGAATGATGTGATGGACAAGACCCAATCCTAAACATAGCACAAGATCGTATAGTTCGTTTGCTAGAGTTTTTGAATGTCAAAGTATCTTTTCCTTAGACCATGAGATCGTGTAACTCCCGGATACCGTAGGAGTGCTTTGGGTGTGCCAAACGTCACAACGTAACTGGGTGACTATAAAGGTAGACTACGGGTATCTCCGAAAGTGTCTGTTGGGTGACATGGATCAAGACTGGGATTTGTCACTCCGTATGACAGAGAGGTATCACTGGGCCCACTCGGTAATGCATCATCATAATGAGCTCAGAGTGACCAAGTGTCTGGTCATGGGATCATGCATTACAGTACGAGTAAAGTGACTTGCCGGTAACGAGATTGAACGAGGTATTGGGATACCGACGATCGAATCTCGGGCAAGTAACATATCGATAGACAAAGGGAATAGCGTACGGGATTGATTGAATCCTCGACATCGTGGTTCATCCGATGAGATCATCGTGGAGCATGTGGGAGCCAACATGGGTATCCAGATCCCGCTGTTGGTTATTGACCGGAGAGTCGTCTCGGTCATGTCTGCTTGTCTCCCGAACCCGTAGGGTCTACACACTTAAGGTTCAGTTACGCTAGGGTTGTAGGGACATGTATATGCAGTAACCCGAATGTTGTTCGGAGTCCCGGATGAGATCCCGGACGTCACGAGGAGTTCCGGAATGGTCCGGAGGTAAAGATTTATATATGGGAAGTCCTGTTTCGGGCATCGGGACAAGTTTCGGGGTTATCGGTATTGTACCGGGACCACCGGAAGGGTCCCGGGGGTCCACCGGGTGGGTCCACCTGTCCCGGGGGGCCACATGGGCTGTAAGGGGGTGCGCCTTGGCCTAATGGGCCAAGGGCACCAGCCCCACATAGGCCCATGCGCCTAGGGTTAAGAGGGGCAAGAGTCCTAGGAGGGGAAGGCACCTCCTAGGTGCCTTGGGGGGGGAGGGAAACCCCCCTTGGCCGCTGCACCCCCTAGGAGATTGGATCTCCTAGGGCCGGCCACCCCCCCTTGGCCCTCCTATATATAGTGGGGGAGAGGAGGGACTTCATACCTGAACGCCTTGGCCTTTGGTTGCCTCCTTCTCCCTCCCCAACACCTCCTCCTCCTCCATAGTGCTTAGCGAAGCTCTGCCGGAGTACTGCAGCTCCATCAACACCACGCCGTCGTGCTGCTGCTGGTGCCATCTCCCTCAACCTCTCCTCCCTCCCTTGCTGGATCAAGAAGGAGGAGACGTGGCTATTCCGTACGTGTGTTGAACGCGGAGGTGCCGTCCGTTCGGCGCTGGTCATCGGTGATTTGGATCACGTCGAGTACGACTACATCATCACCGTTCTTTTGAACGCTTCC
The DNA here is from genome assembly GCF_018294505.1 of Triticum aestivum. Lineage (NCBI taxonomy): Eukaryota > Viridiplantae > Streptophyta > Magnoliopsida > Poales > Poaceae > Triticum > Triticum aestivum. Next base: position 286,764,552 of record NC_057813.1, on the reverse strand, counting down.
GCTCGCGATCTACAAAGGTATGTAGATGCATCTAATCACTCGTTGCTAGATGAACTCCTAGATGATCTTGGTGAAACGAGTAGGAAATTTTTGTTTTCTGCAACGTTCCCCAACAGTGGCATCATGAGCTAGGTCTATGCGTAGTTCTTCTTGCGCGAGTAGAACACAAATTTGTTGTGGGCGTAGATTTGTCAACTTTCTTGCCGTTACTAGTCCTTTCTTGCTTCAGCGGTATTGTGGGATGAAGCGGCCCGGACCAACCTTACACGTACGCTTACGTGAGACCGGTTCCACCGACTAACATGCACTAGTTGCATAAGGTGGCTGGCGGGTGTCTGTCTCTCCTACTTTAGTTGGAGCGGAATCGATGAACAGGGTCCTTATGAAGGGTAAATAGAAGTTGACAAATCACGTTGTGGCTTTAACGTAGGTAAGAAAACGTTCTTGCTAGAACCCTAATTCAGCCACGTAAAACTTGCAACAACAATTAGAGGACGTCTAACTTGTTTTTGCAGCAAGTGGTTTGTGATATGATATGGCCAAAGTTGTGATGAATGATGAATGATCTATATGTGATGTATGAGATGTTCATGCTATTGTAATAGGAATCACGACTTGCATGTCGATGAGTATGACAATCGGCAGGAGCCATAGGAGTTGTCTTTATTCTTTTATATGACATGCGTGTCATCAAGAAACGCCATGTAATTACTTTACTTTATTGCTAAACGCGTTAGCCATAGTAGTAGAAGTAATAGTTGGTGAGCAACTTCATGGAGACACGATGATGGAGATCATGATGATGAAGATCATGGTGTCAAGCCGGTGACAAGATGATCATGGAGCCCCAAGATGGAGATCAAAGGAGCTGTGTGATATTGGCCATATCATGTCACGTTTATTATTTGATTGCATGTGATGTTTATCATGTTTTGCATCTTGTTTACTTAGAACGACGGTAGTAAATAAGATGATCCCTCATACTAATTTCAAGAAGTGTTCCCCCTAACTGTGCACCGTTGCGACAGTTCGCTGTTTCAAAACATCACGTGATGATCGGGTGTTTTATTCAGACGTTCACATACAACGGGTGTAAGACAGATTTACACATGCAAACACTTAGGTTGACTTGACGAGCCTAGCATGTACAGACATGGCCTCGGAACACAGAAGACCGAAAGGTCGAGCATGAGTCGTATAGAAGATACGATCAACATGAAGATGTTCACCGACGTTGACTAGTCCGTCTCACGTGATGATCGGACACGGTCTAGTTAACTCGGATCATGTAATACTTAGATGACTGGAGGGATGTCTAATCTAAGTGGGAGTTCACTAATAATTTGATTAGTTGAACTTAATTATCATGAACTTAGTCTAAATATTTTACAATATGTCTTGTAGATCAAATGGCCAACGTAGTCCTCAACTTCAACGCGTTCCTAGAGAAAACTAAGCTGAAAGACGATGGCAGCAACTATACGGACTGGGTCCGGAACCTAAGGATCATCCTCATAGCTACCAAGAAAGATTATGTCCTACAAGCACCGCTTGGTGACGCACCCGTTCTCCCTGCGGAACAAGACGTTATGAACGCTTGGCAGGCACGTTCCGATGACTACTCCCTCGTTCAGTGCGGCATGCTTTACAGCCTAGAGCCGGGGCTCCAAAAGCGTTTTGAGAGACATGGAGCATATGAGATGTTCGAAGAGCTGAAAATGGTTTTCCAAGCTCATGCCCGGGTCGAGAGATATGAAGTCTCCGACAAATTCTTCAGCTGTAAGATGGAGGAAAACAGTTCTGTCAGTGAGCACATACTCACTATGTCTGGGTTGCATAACCGCTTGACTCAGCTAGGAGTTAATCTCCCGGATGATGCGGTCATTGACAGAATCCTCCAGTCGCTTCCACCAAGCTACAAGAGCTTTGTGATGAACTTCAATATGCAGGGGATGGAAAAGACCATTCCTGAAGTATTTGCTATGCTGAAATCAGCAGAGGTAGAAGTCAGAAAGGAACATCAAGTGTTGATGGTCAATAAAATCACTAAGTTCAAGAAAGGCAAGGGTAAAAAGAACTTCAAGAAGGATGGCAAGGAGGTTGCCGCGCCCGGCAAGCAAGCTGCCGGGAAGAAGCCAAAGAATGGACCCAAGCCCGAGACTGAGTGCTTTTATTGCAAGGGAAGCGGTCACTGGAAGCGGAACTGCCCTAAGTACTTAGCGGATAAGAAGGCCGGCAAAACAAAAGGTATATATGATATACATGTAATTGATGTGTACCTTACTAGTGCCCGTAGTAGCTCCTGGGTATTTGATACCGGTGCAGTTGCTCACATTTGTAACTCAAAACAGGGGCTGCGGAATAAGCGGAAACTGGCAAAGGACGAGGTGACGATGCGCGTCGGGAATGGTTCCAAGGTCAATGTGATCGCCGTCGGCACGCTACCTCTGCATCTCCCTTCGGGATTAGTTTTAAACCTTAATAATTGTTATTTAGTGCCAGCTTTGAGCATGAACATTGTATCCGGATCTCGTTTAATTCGAGATGGCTACTCTTTTAAATATGAGAATAATGGTTGTTCCATTTTTATGAGAGATATGTTTTATGGTCATGCTCCTATGGTGAATGGTTTATTCTTTATGAATCTCGAACGTGATGCTACACATGTTCATAATGTGAGTACCAAAAAAGTAAGGTTGATAATGATAGTCCCACATACTTGTGGCACTGCCGCCTTGGTCACATAGGTGTCAAACGCATGAAGAAGCTCCATGCTGATGGACTTTTAGAGTCTCTTGATTATGAATCATTTGACACATGCGAACCATGCCTTATGGGTAAAATGACCAAGACTCCGTTCTCAGGAACAATGGAGCGAGCAACCGACTTATTGGAAATCATACATACTGATGTGTGCGGTCCAATGAGTGTTGAGGCTCGCGGTGGCTATCGTTATGTTCTCACCCTCACTGATGATTTAAGTAGGTATGGGTATATCTACTTAATGAAACACAAGTCTGAAACCTTTGAAAAGTTCAAGGAATTTCAGAGTGAGGTTGAAAATCAACGTGACAGGAAAATCAAGTTTCTACGATCAGATCGTGGAGGAGAATACTTGAGTCACGAGTTTGGCACACACTTAAGAAAATGTGGAATAGTTTCACAACTCACGCCGCCAGGAACACCTCAGCGTAATGGTGTGTCCGAACGTCGTAATCGCACTCTATTAGATATGGTACGATCTATGATGTCTCTTACCGATTTACCGCTTTCCTTCTGGGGCTATGCTTTAGAGACTGCCGCATTCACTTTAAATAGGGCTCCGTCGAAATCCGTTAAGACGACACCGTATGAATTATGGTTTGGGAAGAAACCTAAGCTGTCGTTTCTAAAAGTTTGGGGATGCGATGCTTATGTCAAGAAACTTCAACCTGAAAAGCTCGAACCCAAGTCGGAAAAATGCGTCTTCATAGGATACCCAAAAGAAACTATTGGGTACACCTTCTACCTCAGATCCGAAGGCAAGATCTTTGTTGCCAAGAATGGGTCCTTTCTGGAGAAAGAGTTTCTCTCGAAAGAAGTAAGTGGGAGGAAAGTAGAGCTTGATGAAGTATTACCTCTTGAACCGGAAAATGGCGCAACTCAAGAAAATGTTCCTGAGGTGCCAGCACCGACTAGAGAGGAAGTTAATGATAATGATCAAGATACTTCTGATCAAGCTCCTACTGAAATTCGAAGGTCCACAAGGACACGTTTCGCACCAGAGTGGTACGGCAACCCTGTCTTGGAAATCATGCTGTTAGACAACGGTGAACCTTCGAACTATGAAGAAGCGATGGCGGGCCCGGATTCCGACAAATGGCTGGAAGCCATGAAATCCGAGATAGGATCCATGTATGAAAACAAAGTATGGACTTTGACTGACTTGCCCGTTGAGCGGCGAGCCATAGAAAATAAATGGATCTTTAAGAAGAAGACAGACGCGGATGGTAATGTGACCATCTATAAAGCTCGGCTTGTCGCTAAGGGTTATCGACAAGTTCAAGGGGTTGACTACGATGAGACTTTCTCACCGGTAGCGAAGCTGAAGTCCGTCCGAATCATGTTAGCAATTGCCGCATTCTATGATTACGAAATATGGCAAATGGACGTCAAAACGGCATTCCTTAATGGTTTCCTTAAGGAAGAATTGTATATGATGCAGCCGGAAGGTTTTGTCGATCCTAAGAATGCTGACAAAGTGTGCAAGCTCCAACGCTCGATTTATGGGCTGGTGCGAGCATCTCGGAGTTGGAACATTCGCTTTGATGAGATGATCAAAGCGTTTGGGTTTACGCAGACTTATGGAGAAGCCTGCGTTTACAAGAAAGTGAGTGGGAGCTCTGTAGCATTTCTCATATTATATGTAGATGACATACTTTTGATGGGAAATGATATAGAACTCTTGGACAGCATCAAGACCTACTTGAATAAAAGTTTTTCAATGAAGGACCTTGGAGAAGCTGCTTATATATTAGGCATCAAAATCTATAGAGATAGATCGAGACGCCTCATAGGTCTTTCACAAAGCACATGCCTTGATAAGATATTGAAGAAGTTCAATATGGATCAATCCAAGAAAGGGTTCTTGCCTGTGTTACAAGGTATGAAATTGAGCTCAGCTCAATGTCCGACCACGACAGAAGATATAGAAGAGATGAGCGTCATCCCCTATGCCTCAACCATAGGTTCTATTATGTATGCCATGCTGTGTACCAGACCTGATGTTAACCTTGCCGTCAGTTTGGTAGGAAGGTACCAAAGTAATCCCGGCAAGGAACACTGGACAGCGGTCAAGAATATCCTGAAGTACCTGAAAAGGACTAAGGAAATGTTTCTCGTTTATGGAGGTGACAAAGAGCTCGTCGTAAAGGGTTACGTCGACGCTAGCTTCGACACAGATCTGGATGACTCTAAGTCACAAACCGGATACGTGTATATTTTGAATGGTGGGGCAGTAAGCTGGTGCAGTTGCAAGCAGAGCGTCGTGGCGGGATCTACATGTGAAGCGGAGTACATGGCAGCCTCGGAGGCAGCACATGAAGCAATATGGGTGAAGGAGTTCATCACCGACCTAGGAGTCATACCCAATGCGTCGGGGCCGATCAAGCTCTTCTATGACAACACTGGAGCTATTGCACTTGCCAAGGAGCCCAGGTTTCACAAGAAGACAAGGCACATCAAGCGTCGCTTCAACTCCATTCGTGAAAATGTTCAAGATGGAGACATAGAGATTTGTAAAGTACATACGGACCTGAATATAGCAGATCCGTTGACTAAACCTCTCCCTAGAGCAAAACATGATCAACACCAGAATTCCATGGGTGTTCGATTCATCACAATATAACTAGATTATTGACTCTAGTGCAAGTGGGAGACTGTTGGAAATATGCCCTAGAGGCAATAATAAAAGCATTATTATTATATTTCCTTGTTCATGATAATTGTCTTTATTCATGCTATAATTGTGTTATCCGGAAATCGTAATACATGTGTGAATAACAGACACCAACATGTCCCTAGTGAGCCTCTAGTTGACTAGCTCGTTGATCAACAGATAGTCATGGTTTCCTGACTATGGACACTGGATGTCATTGATAACGAGATCACATCATTGGGAGAATGATGTGATGGACAAGACCCAATCCTAAACATAGCACAAGATCGTATAGTTCGTTTGCTAGAGTTTTTGAATGTCAAAGTATCTTTTCCTTAGACCATGAGATCGTGTAACTCCCGGATACCGTAGGAGTGCTTTGGGTGTGCCAAACGTCACAACGTAACTGGGTGACTATAAAGGTAGACTACGGGTATCTCCGAAAGTGTCTGTTGGGTGACATGGATCAAGACTGGGATTTGTCACTTCCGTATGACAGAGAGGTATCACTGGGCCCACTCGGTAATGCATCATCATAATGAGCTCAGAGTGACCAAGTGTCTGGTCATGGGATCATGCATTACAGTACGAGTAAAGTGACTTGCCGGTAACGAGATTGAACGAGGTATTGGGATACCGACGATCGAATCTCGGGCAAGTAACATATCGATAGACAAAGGGAATAGCGTACGGGATTGATTGAATCCTCGACATCGTGGTTCATCCGATGAGATCATCGTGGAGCATGTGGGAGCCAACATGGGTATCCAGATCCCGCTGTTGGTTATTGACCGGAGAGTCGTCTCGGTCATGTCTGCTTGTCTCCCGAACCCGTAGGGTCTACACACTTAAGGTTCAGTTACGCTAGGGTTGTAGGGACATGTATATGCAGTAACCCGAATGTTGTTCGGAGTCCCGGATGAGATCCCGGACGTCACGAGGAGTTCCGGAATGGTCCGGAGGTAAAGATTTATATATGGGAAGTCCTGTTTCGGGCATCGGGACAAGTTTCGGGGTTATCGGTATGTACCGGGACCACCGGAAGGGTCCCGGGGGTCCACCGGGTGGGTCCACCTGTCCCGGGGGGCCACATGGGCTGTAAGGGGGTGCGCCTTGGCCTAATGGGCCAAGGGCACCAGCCCCACATAGGCCCATGCGCCTAGGGTTAAGAGGGGGAAGAGTCCTAGGAGGGGAAGGCACCTCCTAGGTGCCTTGGGGGGGGGGGAGGGAAACCCCCCTTGGCCGCCGCACCCCCTAGGAGATTGGATCTCCTAGGGCCGGCCACCCCCCCTTGGCCCTCCTATATATAGTGGGGGAGAGGAGGGACTTCATACCTGAACGCCTTGGCCTTTGGTTGCCTCCTTCTCCCTCCCCAACACCTCCTCCTCCTCCATAGTGCTTAGCGAAGCTCTGCCGGAGTACTGCAGCTCCATCAACACCACGCCGTCGTGCTGCTGCTGGTGCCATCTCCCTCAACCTCTCCTCCCTCCCTTGCTGGATCAAGAAGGAGGCGACGTGGCTATTCCGTACGTGTGTTGAACGCGGAGGTGCCGTCCGTTCGGCGCTGGTCATCGGTGATTTGGATCACGTCGAGTACGACTACATCATCACCGTTATTTTGAACGCTTCCGCTCGCGATCTACAAAGGTACGTAGATGCATCTAATCACTCGTTGCTAGATGAACTCCTAGATGATCTTGGTGAAACGAGTAGGAATTTTTTTGTTTTCTGCAACGTTCCCCAACAGGTAATTCCTGGCAGAAGGGTATGGTTCTTAGGCAAATAAAATAGAACAAAACGCACCATAATTTTTCCATGATCTGTGTGCTCCACGAACAGGGTTCCATGTCAAACTCAACTGATAGATTATACCAGTGAAACATCGGTGACAGAAAAAGAATTACATATAAATTTTATCATTCAAGCAGTGTCTATTCCTATCCCATCCCATATCATATATCAGTCATACTGGTGTATGGTGATAAATTTGCAACGAGATGTGCTATTCGCTTCAGCTTTCCTCGAACAACGACTGTCCGGGCTCATGACCCCTAGAAATTAGTTAACTGCTTAATGCTCACCCAAACTCTCCTTGTGCTTGGCGGTCGTCTTCCAATCAGCGCCGCTGGACAAGTCGAACTCCTGCACTTTCTGGTACGCCTCCATCCGCGCCTTGTCCGTGGGGGCGATGGGGGACCTCCCTCGCATCAGGAGGAGAGAAGGGCCCGGCTTCGCCAGCGAGCATGCCGAGCTCTAGCGCCTCCTCGAGCACTTCGGTGACCAGACTCGAAGAGGGAGCAGGGTAGAGCAGGGGCGTGCGAGTCCCGTGCATCCGCGTCCGCCTCTGACGGCGCCTACCGTTGGATTGCTCGCGCGAGCATGCCGAGCTCGAGGGCCTCCTCGGCCACTTCCGCGACCAGATTCAACATGAAGAGGAGGAAGAGCAAGGGCTGCGGACCTCGCGCCGGCAGTGGGGACGAAGGGGAGTGGCGGCCTGACCTGGGAGAGCCGGCGGTGGAGAGAGGAAGCTGACGACCATGGTAGGATGGGGAACGGGGGAGAATTGTGATGGGCGGTGGGGAAGTGACCAGACAAATCTGAGGAGGCGGTGGGGAGTATGAAAGTGGTCAGAGAGATTGTGAGTGAGTAATTGAGTAGAGTGTGGCATTGTCCAAACAAAGAAAAACTTTTAAGAGGATGCAGTTTATTTTGCCCGCTGTGTCCGATTTATGATTTGATGATTTTAAAGGCTTTTTTATATAACTATCTATAAAAGTTGATAAACAAATTTATTAAAAATATTTATATAACTAGCTATCATTTTACTAAACTCGGAATTGAATGATGGTAACATAAGAAACCATGAGATGCAAGATGACGGAAACAACATAGATCCCACAGATTGTATGATTCTGAATGGACTCCCTAATAATCTCAAAACATCGAGCATGTCATCAGAAATTAAGCTCTTCTTGCAACAATTTCTCCTTTCATCGTCTGCTAATCCAACAAATGATGATTAAATAGATGAACTTTGCTTGTGCATCAGTATGGTCGATGATGTCCCTTACTAGAGTATAAGCCACATTTTTCAGTTCATTTTGTATTTTAATAAATTATTCTCTTTTGTCATTGTAATTGACAGAATTCCGATTTCTTAAATGGCTTGGTAAAAATAAACTCATTAAAAGAGAATAAGATTCGAAATAGATGTTTTATTGTAGATTATAATGCGTGCGTTGCACATGCATGCTTACTAGTACCCCTATAAAAAAAAGAGAGGGCGGAGAACCAAACAATCTACACCGTACAAAGGGTTAAATCCTACGTTCAATATACTCCTAATGTTTTAGCACCAACCGTGTTTAGCCGCACGTAATTACCCACGCTGCCATCGGTACCACACAATCAGGCCACTAACCCTCCCGACCTCTCTAAAAAAAGAAAAGTTGTGCACAACTCCACGCCCGCACGACCTTTCGCCCGCTTCTCCTCCTCCCAACCGACGCCAGCGCCGATCCTCCGCCGCCCACCGCGCCGGCCTCCTCGCCGCCCCCAAGAACGACGCCGCCTAGACGCACGCTGCTCCTTTCCCTTCCCAAGCCGCCCTGGATCTCGCGATGGAGGTGGCCGCCGTCGTGGCCATGGAGGTCTCGCCAGCCGCCTTCGAAGTCATACATCCCCGATATCGATGGGATTCCAGCCGCCTGGCCAAGGTCGTCGGCCCTCGACGAGCTCCTCCATCACTTCTGGTTCCCCATAGTGGCTACGGGCCGCCTCTCCCTCTCCATCCTACGCTCCTCCTTCTCCACTTCAGATTTCGGCTGAAGATCGCCTCTCCCTATTCCCCCTTCCAATCGATTGGAGCACAGGCGGAGAGCCTGGTTTTGTGCGGCGGAGATGGCGCCCCGCCTCTGCGCCTCATAAGGCTGGACGTAACTCCGCCGAGGCCATGACCTCTCCAGGTATCGATCTAAAACAGGTCAGCAACCCATTGGAACCTCTCCCTGTCTCTTTCTTCTCCATCTTGCTCATACAGAGTACTATCCAATGGAACCTTAGTTTTTGTATAGTTAGCTAGCAGAGACTCAATAGTAGCATTTTTTGCCTGTACATCATAGCCATGCCCTGGAGAGACGCAAATTAGTGCAGTTAACAAGAAGCAATTGACGAAGATCTTACGAGATGGCTTGCAAATCCAGATATCAAACAGAATTTTGGTAATATATATTATGTATGCTATAGTTTGAAGGGATGCTTACCAGGTATATACCACTCAAAATCTAGGTCCAGTAACTATCCAGTTGCAAAATCAGTGCAAGTTTGTGTAACAAATATATATACATCAACTAGAATTTAGGTTTAAGTCTGTGGTACAATTGAAAGACCAGGAGAAGAGGGTGGATTGTACTACCTGATCGCTTACTGTACATCTGAAAGAGATTCAGTTCGTCTGAATATTCTGATTTTGCGACATGGTCGCCAGTGAATAGCGCCTTTAGCAGTTTGGTCAACAAGCAGACTGAGCCCAACATAAAATGGTTTCATTTTCATGAGTGAATCTTACCTTAGATGTTTAGGAGAAGATCAGTATGGCACCACATAACTATTGCTAAAATGATCGTTAATTAATGACATCATTACCATCCAGCCATCTTGTCTTTCCAAAGAACAACATACGAGCTTCGTTCTCTGAAGTTTAAGAATAATACAACCATCTTGCCTTTCGAAAGAATAACAAAGATAAATATAGAACCGTGTAAGTCTGAACATATATGTGGGTCAAAAATGTGTAGTGTGCTCCACCGAGATTCCCAATCTTGTCCACCAGTATCGGCTTATACCTTGGACTGAAATATAAGAGGTTATCATAACAACTATAGCGAATATAATCACTGTTTTCAGATCAAATAAAGAATCGATCTCACGATGGTTGATGCTTGATGCAGCGGAGGATCACATGTGTACTGCCTGCAGTTTCAATTTAACAGGGCAGTTGCCATCATCGTGAGACTTGCCAACTTCAGGAACTACAACGACTCTTTGTTCCAGCCATATCCGATCCACCGGGCCGGAGCTTTCACGTACCTACAACGCACGGTGCTTGTAGCGCGCTGTTGGCGCCGGCCTCGTTGCCCCACTCCCGGAACCCCTCAAGCAGCTCATGCTCGTTTGGTCGTGCAGGACGATGCTGTAGCACTATCGTTGGATGTGAATTGCATCAAAACCGGAAGCAGCGTGCGCACTGGTGTGGCGTGTTTCCTCCTTTGCTACACTTTGATTGACTGATGGTTAGATGGTTGATGTTGCAGTCTGATGAGGCCTAGGGGTGTGGCTTCTGCTGAAATTTTTTACACCACCAGCTCCTGGTGAGTTTGCTAACCTGAGTCATTATAGAGGAAGTGAGAATGTCAGAAGGGAGAAGAAGGAAAAACCTTGCTGCCGGAGATGACATCCACACCATTTTGTGTGTGTTGGTGGAGTGATTGAACCATGGCAATCAGAGCTGACATCGCATCTCCTTCCTCATACACACTTTTTGGGTAGTTGTGCATCTATATTCCATTCTGCACACCAAGAGATTATGTTATTTTTCTTTTACTGGAGCAGTTACGATTTAGTAGTACATCGTTATCATTCTCAACAAATTCTTACATGACACCTTTGATACTCATGTATAAGAAAGAACTTTCAGCGATTAAGTTACTTTATTCGACTTTATGTTTTTCAGGAGGGGAGGCCGGGAGGCGGGACAGCCGGCAGCGGCGCCATTCTGTTCGGGGATGCTTGGATCTGGTGATGCTGGAGCATGGGAACGGGAAACATCACTTCAGCTACGGAATTTCAAATAGCCAATTTACCTTTCTCCCTAAAGATTTCTTACACTGCTGTCAGTATCATTGGTCTTGGGGTCTAGATTTTGTCAATATCAAAATCTGGGTACTTACCAGCAAACGAGTTGTTGATCTATTTACTCAGTCAAGTTCATTTCTGCTATGTTCTTCAGTCAAGCTTTAGATTCTAGCCTTGATTAAATAGCAATGATATTGTCCAAAACCTGCTAATGTCAGAAATCCTACTGCCCAACAGGATTTCTAGAATTCTGGTGGATCTGGTCTCTATAACATGGTTTGCCAACCGCGGTGAGCACTGCTCAGTGTGTGGCAGCTTTTCATTAGGATTGGAGACAAGATTTGGGATGTAGGTGTAGGTCAAATTTTGCAAAAATTATGGGTCTGCAGGTACAAAGTTACATGCAGGAAATTTTACAATTTTCTGAGAGTAAAAATTCAAGCTTGAATTTGAATATAGTTCCATGATTTTTTTTGCTGACAAGTTATCTTATATTTACTTCTCTTTCTATGGTATAAGAATTTATATGCCTACTTAACCGTTCAAGGATATCCATTTTGTTTGTCGATTGGAAGTTACCACATATAAGCTTGAGTCCATGTGAACTGACACACAGTTTGGAACAAAATAAAACTTAGTGCTGTAGTACAGTTTGGTGGTTAAACTACTCCTTACCTCGACATTCTAATTGGCATTGGTCATGCAAGACCGCTTGCATGAAATTAGTGGCTTGCTGCAGTTGTACTCTTCAAAAATTCTGTTGCTTCGGTTAACTAGGAGTCGAGAACTACAATTCCCCAAAAGATCATATATGCTTGATGTGTGTGAACATATTGCAGGCAGGCGGTTCCAATGATGGCTCAGTTCCTGTACAGCTTCACCGAGAGGCATATGTTGTATGAGATGTTGTATTTTCACTTCTCAGACTGTCTGTATTCTGATTTGCTCGCTAGGTGCTTGATAAAATGCCCATCCGAGCAAACAATTTGTCCTGTGCTACCTGAGAGATGCAAGTTGGATGTGGAGGACAATCATGTACGACCCTTAGGTCCTATGGTTAATCTGCTTAACCTGGGAGGTGGTCATCAAGTTTGAGATGGCAAGTGTAGGTGCTATGTACTATTTTCAATGAACCAATAAAATGCATTGGCTATTTTCTACTCAGATTTGTTTGTTATTTCTAATGGAACAGGAAATACTTTTGAAACGATTATAATTTCGACTTGAGATTTTAGTTCTTTATGTAGACAGTAAAACTCTAGCTCTTATTTGCTAGATGGGTCGGTACGAACCCAACATTGAACAAAGAAGTTAAGGAATTGAGGTGATGTTGTTTCTTTCCAGTTAATTATAGGGTGATATATAAGTATGCACATGCTTTCCAAGTTTGATGATATGTTTGAACCAGTAAGTATGCCTAAATCTTCCAACTACTGATAGTTATCTTTGGTTAAGTAGCATAGCATGATAGCAAGCAGGACAAGGAGTACTGCTACCATAGATATATGGAAATTTGTGGTTTTCACATATATAGGAGTAGTGATTTTCACCTTATTTCAATATTATTGTGATCAGTATCTGCTAGACAAACACATTTTGAAGCACCTAATGCAAGTAAAGTTTTTTAGTGGTAAATTACTTTTCAGGTTTCTAAACTTGTTTTGAGCACAAGGTTTCTAAACACATACTTCTATATTCTGTACAACTGGAATCCATGACTTTTTGGCTTTTAGAAAGTGTGAAGCTAATAAAATTTGTGTGTCCCCGTTGCAACGCACGGGCCCTTTTACTAGTGTTAGCAAGTTACTTGTTTGCCCTTCCCGTGGGAACCAGATCCTCTAACATTAAGAAGGAAAGTTAAAGAAGCTACAATCCTCTAACTTTCCTTCTTGCAATCCATATGATTGAGGCTAAAATGATTTAAATTAATATGCAAATTACAGATTTAATGTTTACATTCATAATCATTACACACGAACAATTTGATGGTGAAATAAAATCAATTATAGATTATTTATATCTACAGTAAATATCAATAGTAAATAATCAGCTAAACGTCTCTAACATTCCTTCTTTATTTTACATTATGATTACACTACAACACCGTGACTTTGCTTCTCTAAGTTAGAGGATCCGCCTCCCTTCCCGTGTAGACAAAGGCAACGACAAGTTTTTTTAAAGGACGGCAACGACAAGGTTGTGGCAGGGTGACATAGAGCATTTCTAGCACATCCACTAAAATTCAAAACCTTAAATTTAGTTTGTTGTACGTGCTAAATTGATTTTACGGGTTGAAACTTCTTCGGCCGGAATAGATCCCAAAAGAATTTGTTCGGTTGGAACTTCTTCAACGGTACTGCATAATTAAAAAAAAATCGCACAAGAATTTGTTCGAGATCATCACAAACAAAGACGAGTTCATCACATATCAAAAGGATTCTTACATTACCGAAAGGATTACATACTAATAATAAAAACCTAACCCTAGTTCACTCGTCGATGCCGAGGTAAAACTTGACGGTGGATCTGCGCAACGCCATCGCGAGCTGGTGCTCGTTCTTGGCGGCTTCGAGGCGTGTCGGAGCCCCTTCTTCGCTGGCCACGACCGCACGCTCAGCGACAATGATCTCTTCTTCGGCGGCGTGGCACGCTCAACGGATGTAGGCGAAGACGAGCTCTCCGAGCACATCAAACCCACCACGACCCTCGGTTGCCGCTCCGGAAAAGCCGGTCGAGCTCCCACGCCTGCCTCGACCTCCACCTGAGACGTCATTGTCGTCGTCATCGCTTGAGCTAGAAAGCATTGCTACTTGTGAAACACGTTGGGATTTCCTTGGTGAAGAAGGGTGAGGTAATATGCAAGGGAATGAAAATGAAGAAAGAAGAAATCACCAAGGGGCACACCTGCAAAGAGAGGGCAAAAGACGGTGTTCCATAGAAGCGCAGGCGCCCGTATGGCATGGAAACTGACGCGGATCATCTTCCTGGACAACTTTTCTAAAGGGGACCCCGTCGAAATGTCATCGGGGGAGCGTGGAACGAAGCCAGAACAGAATCATCTTCATCATCATCCACAAACCCTAGCCGCCACCAATTCCATCTCCATAGCCATAGCAATCATCACCACCATAGTTCTTCCTCATCTAGTTCATACTTGCAATCGTGCGTCGCACAAGGCATCCATTGTAAGACATATTTGCAATCAATCAATCTTCAAGATGTGTTCTTTAATGTTTTTCTTCTCGTGATCTGGTCTCCATGTGTGAGTAATTCGGTAAGGTAAGGGTTGAGGCATAGGCCTTGCAACCCTCTGTGTTTGTCATGTGGATCAATGGAAGGGCTTTGAATTAACATTCCGTATGTGTGAAATAAAATCATTCTGTAGATGTCTTTTGTCTTGTCCGCGATCTTCACCACTGTAGGTACCCATGATCATGGAGATCGAGCACCGGTGAGGATAGGACCAAGGAGAACGTGAAGTGTTATACCAAACACCGGTGATAGTAAGGTTCAGTAGGGTAACACGGATCCAATCCTTGGTGATTCATGAGGTGTAATCATTAAACGCCCAAAACTCTTGTCTAATTTCATTATCTTAATTATCAAGGCAACCCCGCACGATGGATCGGGCGTGCGATAGGACAACTAATTATTGATGCAAGACTCGTGTCGGTCAAGATGTTATTTGGACACATCCCCACTTCATTTCGTAACAAGCACATCTCCATGGGTGACTTCCGGCGCACAAATTAAGATCATATTTGGTCCCAACACAAATACATGGTTGTAAGCATTAAGGCTTCATACTCGTACCTCTTTTTACTATAAGTGTTTGAATCATGATTTGCTTGCTTGATCCAGTCAAAAGCTAAAATTGATCCTTTAACATAAGCTTGCTAGAGACCATCGCTTGAAGGGAATCTTCCTCTCATGGGCTCGATAACCCAGGGTCACCTTGGGGGAATAGGTGTGGGATACACTTTTCTGTTCCAATACCGGATCACTAAAAGGAGGTATCAAGCCCTTTTTCAGGCGCCGTTGTCGGGGAGGAGTTTAGACCTAGTCTTTGTATTTAGAATTTTTGTTAAAAGTGAAGTTTCAATTTTCTTTTTACTCTTCTTTTTTTAGTATAAGTTTTATTTTTTTTGCAGGTCTTGTTAGTTGAAAAACCCAAAAAGATTACTATGGCTCGTAATATAAGGAGTTTTGCCACTCCCAGCAACAACTTCATGCGTGAACCGATAGCACAACCTGAGGTTGCAACCGCTGAGTATGAGATCAAACCGAACTTAGTTTCCATGGTTCAATATGACCAATTTGGAGGTTCTGCTTCTGAAGATGCCGGTATGCACTTGCATAATTTCACTAAATTGTGCAATACGATGCACATTAAAGATTATGACCTTTACACTTTGAACTTGCGTCTATCTCGTTTCTCTTTGAGAGGAAAAGCAAAAGAATGGCTTCTAGCCCTACCTAGAGGCAGTATTACTTTTTGGCCTGATTGTTGCAACAAATATTCATCTAAGTTTTGTCCACCTGCAAAAATTATGCAATTACGTTATCAGATTACAGGTTTCAAGCAGAAAGAATGTGAGCCACTAGTGCTTGCATGGGTTAGAATGAAAGAATCTGTAAGGAATTGTCCTAATCATGGAATGGAGGAATGGTTGATCCTTCGTATGTTTTATAATAGTTTAAATCACATGTCAAAAACTATGCTTGACACAGCCGCAAGAGGAACAATCATGCAAAAGCCCATAGATGATGTAAAGAAACTACTTCATGATATGCTAGAAACCCATGCCCTATGGCATGTTGAAAGAGCCACCGCCAAGAGGGCGAATGCCATTGAAGAAAGTAGCACAGAGTTGACAACCAAACTTGATGAACTTATCTCCGTGATAAAAGGTAAAGAAGAGGTAAACGTGAATGCCATCACTAATGAAGAAACTAGTGATGTGAATTTTGTTGCTCCTAATAGCTATAATCCTAACTGGGAAAATAATGGTTATGCTCCTAGACTTCCTTATCGTAATAATGGAGGAGCATCGAATAATTTTAGTGGAGCTAGTAGGAGCAATAGAAATACTCTTGAAGAAACTCCTGGAAGTTTTATTGCTAATCAAACTGAGCAGAATGAAAAATTCAAGAATATCTTGAAGAATCATGATAATTTACCTGGTTGGTTGACCAGTAAGGTTGTTGGACTAACAAATGATGTGCAGATACTTGAAGGAAGATCCAAGAAATATGGAAGCACAAGTGGGTAACATTGCAGAAAGCCAAACATTAATCCTAGCCAAGTTTGCAGGTAAACCGGAACCTAACCCGGTTGAAGATGTTAAATTCTTGAGAAGCAACGAAGGGAAGACCGAAGAACTAGAAACAAGCCATGTGCAAGAATATGATTATACCGTTGCTAATTTTGTAAAGATGATTTCAATGAAATATCCACTATTTGAGGTAACTAATAACGAAGCATATAATGTCTTTGTTGAACAAGTTGTAGCCAAGGTACGTGAACTTGATGATGAGAGAAAGAAGCTTTGTAGTAAGTTACCAGCTAAGCAGGTGAAGGAAATATGCCCTAGAGGCAATAATAAAGTTATTATTTATTTCCTTATTTCATGATAAATGTTTGTTATTCATGCTAGAATTGTATTAACCGGAAACATAATACATGTGTGAATACATAGACAAACAGAGTGTCACTAGTATGCCTCTACTAGACTAGCTCGTTAATCAAAGATGGTAATGTTTCCTAAACCATGAACAAAGAGTTGTTATTTGATTAACGAGGTCACATCATTAGTTGAATGATCTGATTGACATGACCCATTCCATTAGCTTAGCACCCGATCGTTTAGTATGTTGCTATTGCTTTCTTCATGACTTATACATGTTCCTATGACTATGAGATTATGCAACTCCCGTTTGCCGGAGGAACACTTTGGGTGCTACCAAACGTCACAACGTAACTGGGTGATTATAAAGGAGCATTACAGGTGTCTCCAAAGGTAGATGTTGGGTTGGCGTATTTCAAGGGGCACCCCATAGACACACAATTGATCATTGAGATCGTTCCTTAGCCGTGTGCGGTGCCCCCTGCCACCATATTCCACCTCGGTCATATCGTTGTAGTGCTTAGGCAAAGCCCTGCGTCGGTAGAACATCAAGATCGTCACCACGCCGTCGTGCTGACGGAACTCTTCCTCGACGCTTTGCTGGATCGGAGCCCGAGGATCGTCATCGAGCTGAACGTGTGCTAAGAACTCGGAGGTGCCGGAGTAACGGTGCTTGGATCGGTCGGATCGGGAAGAAGACGCACGACTACTTCCTCCACGTTGTGTCAACGCTTCCGTTGCGATCTACAAGGGTACGTAGATCATACTCTCCCCTCGTTGCTATGCATCACCATGATCTTGCGTGTGCGTAGGAATTTTTTTGAAATTACTACGTTCCCCAATAGTGGCATCCGAGCCTAGGTTTTATGGTTTGATGTTATTTGCACGAGTAGACCACAAGTGAGTTGTGGGCGATATAAGTCATACTACCTACCAGCATGTCATACTTTGGTTCGGCGGTATTGTTGGATGAGACGACCCGGACCAACCTTACGCATACGCTTACGCGAGACCAGTTCCCTCGACGTGCTTTGCACATAGATGGCTTGCGGGCGACTGTCTCTCCAACTTTAGTTGAACCGAGTGTGACTACGCCCGGTCCTTGAGAAGGTTAAAACGGAGTCTATTTGACAAACTATCATTGTGGTTTTGATGCGTAGGTGAGATGAGTTCTTGCTTAAGCCCGTAGCAGCCACGTAAAACTTGCAACAACAAAGTAGAGGACGTCTAACTTGTTTTTGCAGGGCATGTTGTGATGTGATATGGTCAAGGCATGATGCTAAATTTTATTGTATGAGATGATCATGTTTTGTAACCAAGTTATCGGCAACTGGCAGGAGCCATATGGTTGTCGCTTTATTGTATGCAATGCAATCGCGATGTAATGCTTTACTTTGTTACTAAGCGGTAGTGATAGTCGTGGAAGCATAAGATTGGCGAGACGACAACGATGCTACGATGAAGATCAAGGTGTCGCGCCAGTGACGATGGTGATCATGACGGTGCTTCGGAGATGGAGATCACAAGCACAAGATGATGATGGCCATATCATATCACTTATATTGATTGCATGTGATGTTTATCCTTTATATGCATCTTATCTTGCTTTGATTGACGGTAGCATTATAAGATGATCTCTCACTAAATTATCAAGAAGTGTTCTCCCTGAGTATGCACCGTTGCGAAAGTTCTTCGTGCTGAGACACCACGTGATGATCGGGTGTGATAGGCTCTACGTTCAAATACAACGGGTGCAAAACAGTTGCACACGCGGAATACTCAGGTTATACTTGACGAGCCAAGCATATACAGATATGGCCTCGGAACACGGAGACCGAAAGGTCGAGCGTGAATCATATAGTAGATATGATCAACATAGTGATGTTCACCAATGAAACTACTCCATCTCACGTGATGATCGGACATGGTTTAGTTGATTTGGATCACGCGATCACTTAGAGGATTAGAGGGATGTCTATCTAAGTGGGAGTTCTTAAGTAATATGATTAAATTGAACTTAAATTTATCATGAACTTAGTCCTGGTAGTATTTTGCAAATTATGTTGTAGATCAATAGCTCGTGTTGTTGCTTCCCTGTGTTTATTTTGATATGTTCCTAGAGAAAATTGTGTTGAAAGATGTTAGTAGCAATGATGCGGATTGGATCCGTGATATGAGGTTTATCCTCATTGCTGCACAGAAGAATTATGTCCTTGATGCACCGCTAGGTGAAAGACCTATTGCAGGAGCAGATGCAGACGTTATGAACGTTTGGCTAGCTCAATATGATGACTACTTGATAGTTTAGTGCACCATGCTTAATGGCTTAGAATCAGGACTTCAAAGACATATTGAACGTCATGGACCATATGAGATGTTCCAGAAGTTGAAGTTAATATTTCAAGCAAATACCCGAGTTGAGAGATATGAAGTCTCCAACAAGTTCTATAGCTAAAAGATGGAGGAGAATCGCTCAACTAGTGAGCATGTGCCCAGATTGTCTGAGTACTACAATCGCTTGAATCAAGTGGGAGTTAATCTTCCAGATAAGATAGTGATTGACAGAATTCTCTAGTCACCATCACCAAGTTAGTAGAACTTCGTGATGAACTATAATATGCAAGGGATAACGGATACAACTCCCAAGCTCTTCGTGATGATGAAATCAACGAAGGTAGAAATCAAGAAAAACATCAAGTGTTGATGGTTGACAAGACCACTAGTTTCAAGAAAAGGGCAAAGGGAAGAAGGGGAACTTCAAGAAAAACGGCAAGCAAGTTGCTGCTCAAGTGAAGAAGCCCAAGTCTGATCCTAAGCCTGAGACTAAGTGCTTCTACTGCAAAGGGACTGGTCACTGGAAGCGGAACTACCCCAAGTGATTGGCGGATAAGGAGGATGGCAAAGTGAACATAAGTATATTTGATATACATGTTATTGATGTGTACTTTACTAGTGTTTATAGCAACCCCTCAGTATTTGATGCTAGTTCAGTTGCTAAGAATAGTAACTCGAAACGGGAGTTGCAGAATGAACAGAGACTAGTTAAGGGTGAAGTGACAATGTGTGTTGGAAGTGGTTCCAAGATTGATATGATCATCATCGCACACTCCCTATACTTTCGGGATTAGTGTTGAACCTAAATAAGTGTTATTTGGTGTTTGCGTTGAGCATGAATATGATTTGATCATATTTATTGTAATACGGTTATTCATTTAAGTAAAAGAATAAATTGTTGTTCTGTTTACATGAATAAAACCTTATATGGTTACACACCCAATGAAAATAGTTCATTGGATCTCGATCTTAATGATACACATATTCATAATATTGAAACCAAAAGATGCGATGTTAATAATGATAGTGCAACTTATTTGTGGCACTGCCGTTTAGGTCATATTGGTGTAAAGCGCATGGAGAAACTCCATGTTGATGGGATTTTGGAATCACTTGATTATGAATCACTTGATGCTTGCGAACCATGCCTTATGGGCAAGATGACTAAAACACCGTTCTCCGAAACAATGAAGCAAACAACAGATTTGTTGGAAATCATACATACTGATGTATGTGGTTCGATGAATATTAAGGCTTACAACAGGTATCATTATCTTCTGACCTTCACAAGATGATTTGAGCAGATATGGGGATATCTACTTGATGAAACATAAGTCTGAAACACTTGAACAGTTCAAAGAATTTCAGAGTGAAGTGGAAAATCATCGTGACAAGAAAATAAAAGTTTCTACGATATGATCGCAGAGGTAAAATATTTGAGTTACGAGTTTGGTCTTCAGTTAAAACAATGTGAAATAGTTTCACTACTCACGCCACCTGGAACACCATAGTGTAATGGTGTGTCCAAACGTCATAACCGTACTTTATTAGATATAGTGCGATCTATGATGTCTCTTACCGATTTACCACTATCGTTTTGGGGTTATGCATTAGAGACAGCTGCATTCACGTTAAAAAAAGGGGCACCATCTATATCCGTCGAGACGACGCCTTATGAACTATGGTTTGGCAAGAAACCAAAGTTGTCGTTTCTTGAAGTTTGGGATTGCGATGCTTATGAGAAAAAGTTTCATCCTGATAAGCACAGACCCAAATCGGAGAAATATGTCTTCATAGGATACCCAAAGGAGACTGTTGGGTACACCTTCTATCACAGATCCTAAGGCAAGACATTCGTTGCTTATAATGGATCCTTTCTAGAGAAGGAGTTTCTCTCGAAAGAAGTGAGTGGGAGGAAAGTAGAAAACTTGATAAGGTAATTGTACCTTCTACCTTATTGGAAAGTAGTTCATCACAAAAATCTGTTCTTGTGACTACTACACCAATTAGTGAGGAAGCTAATGATGATGATCATGTAACTTCAGATCAAGTTACTACCGAATCTCGTAGGTAAACCAGAGTGAGATCCGGACCAGAGTGGTATGGTAATCCTGTTCTGGAGGTCATGTTACTTGACCATGACGAACCTACGAACTATGAGGAAGCGATGATGAGCCCAGATTCCGCGAAATGGTTTGAGGCCATGAAATCTGAGATATGATCCATGTATGAGAACAAAGTTTGGACTTTGGTTAACTTGCCCGATGATCGGCAAGCAATTGAGAATAAATGGATCTTCAAGAGGAAGACGGACACTGATAGTAGTGTTACTATCTACAAAGCTAGAATTGTCGCAAAAGGTTTTCGACAAGTTCAAGGTGTTGACTACGATGAGAGCTTCTCACTCATATCTATGCTTGAGTCTGTCCGAATCATGTTAGTAATTGCCGCATTTTATGAAATCTGGCAAATGGATAAAAAAAACTGCATTCCTTAATGGATTTATTAAAGAAGAGTTGTATATGATGCAACAGAAGGTTTTGTCAATCCGAAAGGTGCTAACAAAATGTGCAAGCTCCAGCGATCCATCTATGGACTGGTGCAAGAATCTCGGAGTTGGAATATACGTTTTGATAAGTTGATCAAAGCATATAGTTTTATACAGACTTGTAGTGAAGCCTGTATTTACAAGAAAGTGAGTGGGAGCACTACAGCATTACTGATAAGTATATGTGAATGACATATTGTTGATCGGAAATAATGTAGAATTATTCTGTAAAGCATAAAGGAGTGTTTGAAAGGAGTTTTTCAAAGAAAGACTTCGGTAAAGCTGCTTACATATTGAGCTTCAAGATCTATAGAGATAGATCAAGACGCTTGATAAGTTTTTTCCAATGAGTACATACCTTGACAAGATTTTTAAGTAGTTCAAAATGGAGCAGTCAAAGAAAGAGTTCTTGCCTGTATTACAAGGTGTGAAGTTGAGTAAGACTCAAAGCCCGACCACGGCAGAA
This sequence comes from Triticum aestivum, assembly GCF_018294505.1. Taxonomy (NCBI): domain Eukaryota; kingdom Viridiplantae; phylum Streptophyta; class Magnoliopsida; order Poales; family Poaceae; genus Triticum; species Triticum aestivum. The sequence continues at coordinate 286,742,308 of NC_057813.1, read as the reverse complement.
GATAGAAAAAGAATGAAAGTCATTCCCTATGCCTTGGCCATAGGTTCTATAAAGTATGTCATGCTGTATACGAGATCTATTGTATACCCTGCATTGATTTGGCAAGGGAGTACAATAGTGATTAGATCACTGGACAGCGGTCAGAATTATCCTTAGTGAAATAAGGATATGTTTCTCGATTATGGACGTGACAAAAAGGTTCATCGTAAAAGGTTACGTCGATGCAAGTTTTGACACTGATCTGGATGACTCTAAGTCTCGATCTAGATACATATTGAAAGTGGGAGTAGTTAGCTAGAGTAGCTCCGTGCAGAGCATTGTAGACATAGAAAATTGCAAAATACATAACGGATCTGAATGTGAAAGACCGTTGACTAAGATTCTCTCACAAACAAAACATGATCACACCTTAGTACTCTTTGGGTGTTAATCACATAGCGATGTGAACTAGATTACCGAATCTAGTAAACCCTTTGGGTGTTGGTCACATGACGATGTGAACTATGGGTGTTAATCACATGATGATGTGAACTATCGATGTTAATCACATGGTGATGTGATCTAGATTATTGACTCTAGTGCAAGTGGGAGACTGAAGGAAATATGCCCTAGAGGCAATAATAAAGTTATTATTTATTTCCTTATTTCATGATAAATGTTTATTATTCATGCTAGAATTGTATTAACCGGAAACATAATACATGTGTGAATACATAGACAAACAGAGTGTCACTAGTATGCCTCTACTAGACTAGCTCGTTAATCAAAGATGGTTATGTTTCCTAAACCATGAACAAAGAGTTGTTATTTGATTAACGAGGTCACATCATTAGTTGAATGATCTGATTGACATGACCCATTCCATTAGCTTAGCACCCGATCGTTTAGTATGTTGCTATTGCTTTCTTCATGACTTATACATGTTCCTATGACTATGAGATTATGCAACTCCCGTTTGCCGGAGGAACACTTTGGGTGCTACCAAACGTCACAACGTAACTGGGTGATTATAAAGGAGCATTACAGGTGTCTCCAAAGGTAGATGTTGGGTTGGCGTATTTCGAGATTAGGATTTGTCACTCCGATTGTCGGAGAGGTATCTCTGGGCCCTCTCGGTAATGCACATCACATAAGCCTTGCAAGCACTGCAACTAATATGTTAGTTGTGAGATGATGTATTACGGAACGAGTAAAGAGACTTGCCGGTAACGAGATTGAACTAGGTATTGGATACCAACGATCGAATCTCGGGCAAGTAACATACCGATGACAAAGGGAACAACGTATGTTGTTATGCGGTCTGACCGATAAAGATCTTCGTAGAATATGTAGGAGCCAATATGGGCATCCAGGTCCCGCTATTGGTTATTGACCGGAGACGTGTCTCGGTCATGTCTACATTGTTCTCAAACCGTAGGGTCCGCACGCTTAAGGTTTCGATGACAATTATATTATGAGTTTATGAGTTTTGATGTACCAAAGGAGTTCGGAGTCCCAGATGAGATCGGGGACATGACGAGGAGTCTCGAAATGGTCGAGACGTAAAGATCGATATATTGGACGACTATATTCGGACATCGGAAAGGTTCCGAGTGATTCGGGTATTTTTCGGAGTACCGGGTAGTTACGGGAGAAGTAATGGGCCTTGATGGGCTTTAGTGGGAAGAGGAAAAAAGGCTGCTGTGCCCCCCTCCCCTTTGGTCCGAATTGGACTAGGGAAAAGGGGGCCGGCCACCTTTCCTACTCCTCCACTTCCTTCTCCCTTCCTCCCCTCTTGATGGACTCCTACTAGGACTTGGAGTCCTAGTAGGACTCCCATCCTGGCCGCACCAATGGCCTTGGCCGGCCTCCTCCTCCTCCATCCTTTATATACTGAGGCAAGGGGAACCCCATAGACACATAATTGATCATTGAGATCGTTCCTTAGCCGTGTGCGGTGCCCCCTGCCACCATATTCCACCTCGGTCATATCATTGTAGTGCTTAGGCGAAGCCCTGCGTCGGTAGAACATCAAGATCGTCACCACGCCGTCGTGCTGGCGGAACTCTTCCTCGACGCTTTGCTGGATCGGAGCCCGAGGATCGTCATCGAGCTGAACGTGTGCTAAGAACTCGGAGGTGCCGGAGTAACGGTGCTTGGATCGGTCGGATCGGGAAGAAGACGCACGACTACTTCCTCCACGTTGTGTCAACGCTTCCGTTGCGATCTACAAGGGTACGTAGATCATACTCTCCCCTCGTTGCTATGCATCACCATGATCTTGCGTGTGCGTAGGAATTTTTTTGAAATTACTACGTTCCCCAACAGCAGGAAGATGCTTTTGAACCTACTACAGGGATGGAGATTGGATTGAATAAATTCAGGGCTTTATGTGATCTAGGGGCTAGTGTTTCCACTATCCCGATACTATTATGGTAGTCTCATTCTAGGTCCTTATGCAACTACTGAGATTATACTAAATATGGCTAATTCTACTTTTACTCAGGCAGTAGGCATTAAGCATGAAGTTATACTTCAAATTAATGATAGCCCTGTCATGATTGATCTTGTGATAGTAGATATGCCTGAAGATCCTATTGCTCCTATAATTCTCGGTAGACCTTTTCTAAGGACTATCAAGGCCGTGATAAATGTGTTTGATGGGGATGTGAGATTTGACTTACCAGCTAAAGATCCTTTTGTGAGACATTTCCCCATGAAAAACAAAATGAAGACCTATACTAGAGAAGGCATCATTGTGAATGCTAGAAGCTATGGTCTCGGTGTATTTGCACCACCATGATCACCACTACGGTCGAGCTAACCGGCCAAAAATAAATGCTTCTTGGGAGCCAACCCACGCGAATAAAGTAGACAACTAAGTTTTTATTTTTGTTTTAGTAAAAGAGTGAGTGAAGTTCTAGATAAAGAAGTAAGTTTGGAAGAGTCATCCTAATGAGGGCTATGCTATGTGCAAGTTAAATTATATGTTGTATTGACCTTTGGATGCCTGGAAATATATCTATGTATTGTGTTGGAACTAACTCAACAGGAAAATGAAGAAAAAGAGAAGTTCTGAAAGAATCAGATCAAAAGACAACCTTTCAAATGACTGTGTTGGTCGTTTGTGCGGTCGCGTGGCTTCCTGAGGTTCCAATGAAAATCAACCAGAGGCAACAGAGCATTTGACGGCATTCCAAATGAGCGCACGCACTCGTTTGAGCGGTCGTATGAGATCTCTGCAGAAACAGGAAAAGGATCGGAGCATTTGACGGCGTTTGATGCGGGTGCCCGCGCCTGTTCGCACATTCATATGACATCCTTGACCATAAGAAGAAATAACTAGAGCATTCAACAACGTTTCATGCGGGCGCCGGCGCCCATTTCATCGGTCGTATGAGGTATGCACAAACGCATGTAAGCTAATAGGGTAAATGAGGGCCTTTCCTATGAGCGCTTACACTCATATGGGCGGTCGTATGGACCCTTGGCCGCCACAATAAGCCCTAGGAAGCAGTTAAATCACCCCCATATCTCTTGTTTCTTCTTCTTCCTCCTCCAAACCTCTCGAAACCCTAGCAAAACTTCGCTCGATCTCTCTACTTGTTTGATTTCAGTTCAAATCCTTCTGCGTGATCGATCTACAATATGTTTCTCCTCTGATCCCCAATTTATTTTTCATGAATCTATGTTCTACATGCCTAGCATTGCCATGTTTAGGAAATGCATTTTTTTATCCAAATTTGAGTTTGGCTTGGATTAGTTGATGTTTTCAAAGGAGTATGATGTTGTAAGTACTGTAGGATCAATATTGTTTGATTGTATTGGACGTTTTGTAGATGTTTACGAGGAGGTCCACTCACGTATGCGGTGCTTCGAGTTCATCCACCGCACTGCCACAACAAGTTTTCACTCAGGGGATCGTCTTCACCGACTGTGAAGCAAGAAGGAAATTTCAGAAGCTCGGTGCAAGGAATATCAAAGTATCCAAGTCGTCTTGCGAGTCAACACTCGCCAAGCTAGGTACGAGGAGAAGTTTCTAAGGTGAACGAAGATAATATGCTTATTATTAGGAAAGCAACAAATCTTGACGTCGGTTATTCACCCACCTTGGAGGCAATACTTTTGCTACACCTCGCGCATCAAGCAAATCATGCACAAGGAGATATCGTGTGTGGAGGAGTGATCACCACGTTAGCCAACTCCCTTGGACAATCACCTTTGCCCCATTGCCGGTAATAACCTTGTTAACATTCGTGTTCTTACTAGCACTGGAATTGCACATGAAGGAGATGCAACTTTTGACCAAGAAGGCCTGGAACCTTAATAAGTAGATGACGAAGATCTCGCCCACCGATGGAGAAGAGGAGCAGCCACAACAAGAAGCCTACACCATCCTATGCAGACCTCTGAAGCCTCCGTGGTTTTACTGATGGTATGAGCAACCTCGCCATGTCCCTTCAAGGCACGTCCACATACATGAACATGAACTTCATCAAGTGGATCCAAGGATGGGCTCCTAACCAACTGCCACAATGATCCCGTCAGTTTGGGCTTGCAAAAGCTTAAGCTTGGGGGAGGTCATCACCACTTCTACATCAAGATATGGCGATATTATTTGAATAAATTGTAATGAGGTTGTACTGGAGCTCATGGAGCTTCAAAACATTTGTGTTGGTTTGTTCCAACACTTTGCTTTTATTTGCTTCCATTTTCCTTTTTGTTTTTGCCTTTGTGATTTTTCATCTGCAAGTTAGTTTTCAAAACCAAAAAAGGAGAATAAGCTTTGCTTTGCTCTTACTCCTTTTGCCCCTTGGAGTTCATTTGGATTTTTGTTTACATAGGAGTTGATATACGTTAGATAACGAGGAATGCAAGAGTAAGGAAGAGAAGTGTGCAAATTCACAACCGTGAAGGTATGTCCTACGACTCCCGTCTTTTGCACTTGAAATACTTAGAGTAGGTGTAGTAGTAGTAGTAATATGTGTGATATGTGAAAATGGGAGCAAGTCTTGATAATTAAGACACATGTTTTGTTCTAGTAGCTGAAATAATTTTGTAACCTTTGTTCTGTTTAATCTAGATAACCATGACTTGTCGTGGGACTATTTTTAATGAAATGATCTTAACTAACGATAACCATGCACAAGAGAAAGTCTTCAAAGAGTTGGGTCTTGAGAAAAATTGTAGATAAGATGATGTTTGAAATGCTCAACCCCATATTGCTAATTTTAATAGACTTGATAACACTTGTGGATTAAATTTTCTAGAGGAACTTAGTTGAAGGGTGAATGAGGTTATGCCAAAAACTTGTGTTGTTTCTCTTACATGGTGCTTCAGCTTCTCACTAGCGCCATGGCCCTGCTACTCTATGCACATGTACGTGTGTAAATGTGGCTTCTTCACCTTTATTGATGTCATGCCGAGGAATCCATGATGAGACACAAATATAAGGGATCAATCGTAGTCCTTTCAATAAGTAAGAGTGTCGAACCCAACGAGGAGCAGAAGGAAATGATCATCGGTTTTCAGCAAGGTAATTTTTGCAAGCACTGAAATTGTCGATAACGAGTAGTTTGATAGTAAGATAATTTGTAACAAGCAAGTAACGGTAACGGCAACAAAAGTGCAGCAAGGTAGCTCAATCCTTTTTGTAGCAAAGGACGAGCCAAAACAATCTCTTATAATAAGCAAAGTGTTCTTGAGGGCACACGGGAATTTCATCTAGTCACTTTCATCATGTTGGTTTGATTCGCGTTCGCTACTTTGATAATTTGATATGTGGGTGGACTGGTGCTTGGATGTTGTTCTTACTTGAACAAGCCTCCCACTTATGATTAACCCCCTCGCAAGCATCCGCAACTACGAGAAAAGTATTAAGATAAAATCTAACCATAGCATTAAACATTTGGATCCAAATCGGTCTACGAAGTAGCACATAAACTAGGGTTTAACCTTCTGTCACTCTAGCAACCCATCATCTAATAACTACTCCACAATGAATTCCCTTAGGCCCAAATATGGTGAAGTGCCATGTAGTCGACGTTCACATGACACCACTAAGGGAATCACAACATACATATCATCAAAATGTTGTACACATATCAAGTTCACATGATTACTTGCAACAAGATTCCTCCCGTGACCTCAAGAACAAAAGTAACTACTCACAAACAATATTCATGCTTGATTGCTTGTATCTGTGTTGGTATTTCCCCGAAGAGGAGAGGATGATGCAGCAAATCAACGGTAAATATTTCCCTCAGTTATGAAACCAAGGTTATCAATCCAGTAGGAGAACCAAGCAACACTATGTAAATGGTACCTTCACACAAAGAACAAATACTTGCAACCCAGCGTGTAAGAGGGGTTGTCAATCCCTCCTCGTTATTGAGATAGATAAAATTGTAGTAGATTGGATAAACAGATCTTGCAAAAACACAAAATAAAATAAATAAAGAAAAAGTGCAACAAGGTATTTTTGGGTTTTTGGAATAATAGACCTGAAAAAAACACGATAAAAGATAGACTCGGGGGCCATAGATTTCACTAGTGGCTTCTCTCGAGAAAATAGCATACGATGGGTAAACAAATTACTGTTGGGAAATTGATAGAAGAGCAAATAATTATGACGATATCCAAGGCAATGATCATGTATATAGGCATCACGTCTCAGATTAGTAGACCGACTCCTGCCTACATCTACTACTATTACTCCACACATCGACTGCTATCCAGCATGTATCTAGTGTATTAAGTTCATGAAGAAACGGAGTAATGCAATAAGAACGATGACATGATGTAGACAAGATCTATTCATGTAGGAATAGACCCCATCTTTTTATCCTCAATATCAATGATATATGCGTGCCCCGCTACCCCTTCTGTCACTGGGTGAGGACACCGCAAGATCGAACCCATCACAAAGTACCTCTTCCCATTGCAAGAAAAATCAATCTAGTTGGCCATACCAAACCAAAGTTCCGGAGAAGAAATATGAGACTATAACAATCATGCATATAAGAGAAATAATATTCATGGATAGATCTAATCATAAACTCGCAATTCATCAAATCCCAACAAACACACCACAAAAAGTCATTACATCAAATAGATCTCCAAGAACATCAAGGAGAACATTATATTGGGAATCAAAAAGAGAGAAGAAGCCATCTAGCTACTGCCTACGGACCCATAGGTCTATGGTGAACTACTCACGCATCATCGGAGGAGCACCAATGAGGATGATGAACCCCTCCGTGATGGTGTCCCCCTTCGGCAAGGTGTCGGAATAGGGCTTTAGATTGGATCTCATGGTTCTGGAACTTGCGACGGCTGGAATTGTGTTTCTCGACTCCCCTAGGGTTTTTGGAATATTTGGGTATTTATAGAGCTGAGAGGTGATAGAAAGGACTCCCGTGGGCCCCACCACCCACCTATGCGCGCGAGGGGCCTCTAGAGCGCCCTGGTGGGTTGTGGGCCCCATGGGCCTCTCCTCTGGTACTTCCTTGGCTCCCAAGTTGTCTTCTGGGCAGAAAAATATCTCCAAAAAGTTTCGTGGCATTTGGACTTGGTTTGGTACTAATATTTTGCGAAGTAAAAAACAAGCAAAAACAACAACTGGCACTGGGCACTATGTCAATAGGTTAGTCCAAAAAATGATATAAAGTTGCTGTAAAATGAAAGTAAAACATCCAAGAATGATAATATAACATCATGGAACAATAAAAAATTATAGATACGTTGGAGACGTATCAATGCGCCAGATCAGAGGGATATTAAATAGCATAATGGATCTGAACATATAATCTTCCACCAAATAAACCATATAGCATCAACTACAAGATGTAATCAACACTGCTAGTCACCCACAGGTACCAATCTGAGGTTCCGCTACAAAGATTAAACACAAGAGATGAACTAGGGTTTGAGATCAGATGGTGTTGTTGAAGATGTTGATGAATATTGGCATCCCAAAGATGAGAGGGTTGTTTGTGATGACAATGGCTTTGATTTCCCCCTCCGGGAGGGAAGTTCCCCCGGTGGAATCGCTCTGCTGGAAGGCAAAAGTGCTCCAGCCCAAGGCCTCGAGACGGCGGCACTCCGTCTCGAAAGTCCTCTCTTTATTTTTTTTTCTAGGTCAAAAGACCTTATATACCAGAAGATGGGCACAGGAGGTGGGCGAGGCGGCCCAACGCCCACCAAGGCGCGCCTGGGGGGGGGGGGCTGGCACGCCCTGGTATCTTGTGGGCACCTGGCAGCCCCCTCTGGTAGCTCTTTCCTCATGTATTTTTTATTTATTCCGAAATAATTCTCCATAAAACTTCAGCTCATTTGGAGATGTGCGGAATAGGTATCTCTGACATAGCTTTTTCAAGTCCAGAATTCTAGCTGTCGGCATCCTCCCTCTTAGTGTAAATCTTGCATATTATGAGAGAAAAGGCATTAGAATTACTCCATAAAGTGTTATAAAGCATAAAAACACTATAAATAACAGTAGGAAAATATGATGCAAAATGGACGTATCAACTCCCCCAAGCTTAGACCTCACTTGTCCTCAAGCGAAAGCCGATATTGAAAATCATGTCCACATGTTTTGAGAGAGAGGTGTCGATAAAAACAAAATACAGACATAGTAGCATCATGCTCTTTATTATTATAACAACAACAAATCTATCATGAAACTTTATCATATAACTTCTTATGAACAAGTAACAATTCATCACAACATCGAAGTAAAAAGCATAAACTTTATCGAAAACCAACAAACTATGTTCTCAGTCAACTTTGCAACTACAATTCATCATATTTTCAGGAAGGGTCTCATATCGGAGCGTCTTGGCAAGTGCACATACTCAACCATCATTTAATCTTCTATGATAGCCAACACTCACAACATATGTATGAGCAAAAAGTTTCAACTGGACACTGCTACTTCTTGAGCTTGTGTTGGTTTTTCCCTTGAAGAGGAAAGGGTGATGCAACAAAGTAGAGATAATTATTTCCCTCGGTTTGAGAACCAAGGTATCAATCCAGTAGGAGAAAACGCACAAGTCACTGAATACCTGCACAAACAATCAAACAACTTGCACCCAACGCAATAAAGGGGTTGTCAATCCCTTCATGGTTACTTTGAAAACTGAGATCTAGTAGAGATAGATAAACGATAAAGTAAATATTTTTGCTATTTTTGGTTTATAGATTGGAAAGTAAAAGATTGAAAAATAGTAGATCGGAAACTTATATGATGGAAAATAGACCCGGGGGCCATAGGTTTCACTAGAGGCTTCTCTCAAGATAGAAAATAATACGGTGGGTGAACAAATTACTGCCGAGCAATTGATAGAAAAGCGCAAAGTTATGACAATATCTAAGGCAATGATCATGAATATAGGCATAACGTCCGTGTCAAGTAGACCGAAATGATTCTGCAACTACTACTATTACTCCACACATTGACCGCTATCCAGCATGCATCTAGAGTATTAAGTTCATAAAGAAAGGAGTAACACATTAAGCAAGATGACATGCTGTAGAGGAATTAACTCAAGCAATATGATGAAAACCCCATCTTTTTATCCTCGATGGCAACAATACAATACATGCCTTGCTGCCCCTACTGTCACTGGGAAAGGACACCACAAGATTGAACCCAAAGCTAAGAACTTCTCCCATTGCAAGAAAAACCAATCTAGTTGGCCAAACCAAACCGATAGTTTGAAGAGAATTACAAAGATATCCAATCACGCATATAAGAATTCGGAGAAGATTCAAATAATATTCATAGATAAGCTGATCATAAATCCACAATTCATCGGATCTCGGCAAACACACCGAAAAAAGTATTACATCGAATAGATCTCCCAGAACATCAAGGATAACATGGTATTGAGAATCAAAGAGAGAGAAGAAGCCATCTAGCTACTAGCTATGGACCCGTAGGTCAGTGGTAAACTACTCACGCTTCATCAGAAAGGCAATAGAGATGATGTAGAAGCCCTCCGTGATCGTATCCCCCACCGGCAGGGTGCCGGAAAAGGTCCCTAGATGGGATCTCACGGGTACAGAAGGTTGCGGTGGTGGAAAAGTGTTTTCGTGGATGCCTCTATTGGTTTGGCGATATATGGGAATATATAGGCGCAAGAATTAGGTCAGGAGGTGCACGAGGGACCCACAAGGGTGGGGGGTGCGCCCTACCCCCTTGGGCGCGCCCTCCGTCCTTGTGGCTGCCTCGTGGCTCCTCCGACTTCATATCCAAGTCTCCTGGTTATCTTCTGGTCCAAGAAAAAGCACCGCGAAGGTTTTATTCCGTTTGGACTCTGTTTGGTATTCCTTTTCTGCGAAACTTAAAAACAGGAAAAAAAACAGAAACTGGCACTGGGCTCTAGGTTAATAGGTTGGGATAATTGATTTTATGCCCCTAGTTGGGTCACACTCGGCAGGTTTACCCCTAGTTTCCGAAAACACTTGTTGCTGCCCAAACCACTTTGCTCCTCTTATGCTTTTGCCCTTTAACCGTTTGACCGTCACTTTGAAAACTTCATAAAAAATTCATACTAACTCACAAATATTCAAATAAGATATCAAAATGTTTAGAAAAGCATCACCTATATGTGCATGTCATTTGCATTCATGAAAAAAGTGTTGGTCAGTCCCCATCTCAGTTTTAGCTCATATGATCTTAGCATGGTCAGTGCAATATGATATAAACCCGACTCCTGCCTGCATCTAGAGTATTGAGTTCACAAAGAACAGAGTAACGCATTAAGCAAGATGACATGATGTAGAGGGATAAACTCGTGCAATATGATATAAACGCATTAACGCATTAAGCAAAATCACGCTCCCGAAGGTTTCATTCCGTTTGGACTCCGTTTGATATTCCTTTTCTTGAAAATACTGAAATAGGCAAAAAACAGCAATACAGGCTGGGCCTCCGGTTAGTAGGTTAGTCCCAAAAATGATATAAATTTGTAAAATAAAGCCCATAAACATCCAAAAGGGGTAATATAATAGCATGGAACAATAAAAAATTATAGATACGTTGGAGACGTATCAAGCATCCCGAAGCTTAATTCCTGCTCGTCCATGAGTAGGTAAATGATAAAAAGAGAATTTTTGATGTGGAATGCTACCTAGCATAATTTATAATGTAATTATCTTTATTGTGGCATGAATGTTCAGATCTAAATGATTCAAAATAAAAGTTCATATTGACATAAGAAATAGTAACACTTCAAGCATACTAATCAAAGTAATCATGTCTTCTCAAAATAACATGGCAAAAGAAAGTTCATCCCTACAAAATCATATAGTTAGGCTATGCTTCATTTTCGTCACACAAAGATGTTCCCAACTTCTATACCCCCGATGACAAGCCAAGCAATTGTTTCATACTTAAATAATCTCAAACTTTTTCAACCTTCATGCAATACATGAGCGTGAGCCATGGATATAGCACTATGGGTGGAATAGAATATGATGATGGGGATTGTGTGGAGAAGACAAAAAAAGAGAAAGTCTCACATTGACGAGGATAATCAACAGGCTATGGAGATGCCCTTCAATTGATGTCAACATGAGGAGTAGGGATTGCCATGCAACGGATGCACTAGAGCTATAAATGAATGCTCAACAAAAGAAAACTAGTGGGTGTGCATCCAACTTGCTTGCTCACGAAGACCTAGGGCATTTGAGGAAGCCCATTGTAGGAATATACAAGCCAAGTTCTATAATGAAAAATTCCCACTAGTAAAAAGACAACTTATGAGACTCACTATATGAAAAACATGGTGCTACTTTGAAGCACAAAATATGAGACTCACTACATGAAGAACAGGGTGCTACTTTGAAGCACAAGTGTGGAAAAAGAGATAGTAACATTGCCCTTTTTATTTATTTTCTTTTTTTTCTATTTTTTGGGCCTTTTTTGTCCTTTCTTTTTTTTCTTTGGGAAATGCTCTAATAATGATGATCATCACACTTTCATTGATTACAACATATGAATTACAACTCGAAACTAGAACAAGATATGACTCTATATGAATGCCTCCGGCGGTGTACCGGGATGGTGCAATGAATCAAGAGTGACATATATGAAAAATAATGCATGGTGGCTTTGCCACGAATACGATGTCAACTACATGATCATGCAATGGCAATATGACAAAAGTAACATTTTTCATGAAGATGATAAACAGAACGGTGGAAAGTTGCATGGCAATATATCTCGGAATGGCTATGGAAATGCCATAATAGGTAGGTATGGTGGCTGTTTTGAGGAAGATATAAGGAGGTTTATGTGTGATAGAGCGTATCGTATCACGGGGTTTGGATGCACCGGCGAAGTTTGCACCAACTCTCAAGGTGAGAAAGGGCAATGCACGGTACCGAAGAGGCTAGCAATGGCGGAAAGGTAAAAGTGCGTATAATCCATGGACTTAACATTAGTCAAAAGAACTCATATAATTATTGCAAAAATTTAGAAGTCATCAAAAATCAAGTACTACGCACATGCTCCTAGGGGGATAGATTGGTAGGAAAAGACCATCGCTCGTCCCCGACCGCCACTCATAAGGATGCACAAGCCAGGTACACTTCATGTTTCAAATTTGTTACACAACTTTAACCATACATGGATGCTACGGGACTTGCTAACTTCAACACAAGCATTCTTTAAATTCATAATCACCCAACTAGCATGACTTTAATATCACTACCTCCATATCTCAAAACAATTATCAAGTATCAAATTGATCATAGCATCCAATTCACTTCCTATGATAGTTTTTATTATACCCAACTTGGATGCTCATCATTCTAGGACCAATTTTGTAACCATAGCAAATACCATGCTGTTCTAGAAGACTCTCAAAATAATATAAGTGAAGCATGAGAGACTAGCAATCTATTCAAAATTAATACACCACCGTGCTCTAAAAGATATAAGTGAAGCACTAGAGCAAAAACTATCAAGCTCAAAAGATATAAGTGAAACACATAGAGTATTCTAGCAAATTCTAATCAAATAGGCTTCTCCCAAAAGGTGTGTACAGCAAGGATGATTGTGGTAAACTAAAAATCAAAGACTAATATAATACACGACGCTCCAAGCAAAACACATATCATGTGGCAAATAAAAATATAGCTCCAAGTAAAGTTACCAATGAACGAAGACGAAAGAGGGGATGCCTTCCCGGGGCATCCCCAAGCTTAGGATTTTGGCTATCCTTGAATATCTTGGGGTGCCTTAGGCATCCCCAAGCTTAGGCTCTTTCCACCCTTTATTCCATAGTCCATAAAAGCTTTACCCAAAACTTGAAAACTTCACAACATAAAACTCAACAAGAAATCTTATAAGCTCCGTTAGTGAAAAAAAAAAACAAAACCACCACATAAGGTACTGAAATTAACTCATTCTTTATTTATTTTGGTGTTAAACCTACTGTATTCCAAATTATCTATGGTTTATAAACTATTTTACTAGCCATAGATGCATCAAAATAAGCAAACAACACACGAAAAACAGAATCTGTCAAAAACAGAACAGTCTGAAGCAATCTGTAACTAACACAAACTTCTGGAACTCTACAAATCGTACCAAAATAGGATGTACTGGAAAATTTGTTTATTGATCAGCAGCAAAAAGAATCAATGCAAAATCACGTTTCTGTGATTTATTGAATTGTTTCTCGTGAGTGCAAAGTTTCTGTTTTTCAGCAGAATCAAATCAACTATCATCATAGTTTATCCTATAGGTTCTACTTGGCACACACACTAATTAAAAGGTAAAAACACATCTAAACAGAGAGTAGATGCAAGATTTATTACTAAACAGGAGCAAAAGCAAAAACACAGAGAAAAATTGGGTTGCCTCCCAACTAGCGATATCGTTTAACGCCCCCTAGCTAGGCATAAAAGCGAAGATAGATCTAAGTAGTGCCATCTTTAATTTTCAGTTTTTTAGCGGAGTCATGCTCGAATCCGGGAGGTTCTTTACATTTCCCTTCATACTCGGAAATTTTTAGATCTAAAGAATCCAACCGCTTATTGCAAAGAGTAATCAACATATTCATGCGGTGAAGATTTCCGCTAACACTTTTAAGGGGCTCAGGAAATTTTTGTAATTTTTTTGTAACTTCGCAAACCTTTCCAAACACTTGTGTTTCTTCTTGGGTAGGATGTGATACTCCCTTTTGAGGTAGTGTTCCCACTATTCCCTCTATAATTTCATGAGCAATACAAGGATCAATTTCAATAAAATTTCCCTTGGCAATGCAATCCAAGAGTTGTCTATGCGTCATATTTAGCCCAACATAAAAATTGGGAAGAAGAATTCTAAAGGTCACCTCTAGGGTGCACTTGTGATAAGATTCCATCATCCTATACCAAGCATCTTTTAAGTTTTCTCCTTGCCTTTGCTTGAAGTGAAGAACTTCAAACTCGGGAGACATAGGAGCGGATAAGGAACTAGCCATAACGACGAGGCAAACGGGCAAACACACGGGCAATGGAACAAGGCAAGCAAAAAAGAGAGGAGGAGATTGGGAAAGAGAGGGCAAATAAAACGGCAAGGGTGAAGTGGGGGAGAGGAAAACAAGAGGCAAATGGAAAATAATGTAAATGCGAGGGAGATGGGTTTGTGATGGGTACTTGGTATGACTTGACTTGAGCAAAGACCTCCCCGGCAACGGCGCCAGAAATACTTATTGCTACGTCTGGAGTTTTCGTTGGTTTTCCTCGAAGAGGAGAGGGTGATGCAGCAAGTGTAGCGTAAGTATTTCCTTCAGTTTTTGAGAACCAATGTATCAATCCAGTAGGAGGCTCCTCAAAAGTCCCACGCACCTACACAAACAAACTAAGAAATCGCAACCAACGCAATAAAGGGGTTGTCAATCCCTTCACGGCCACTTGCGAAAGTGAGATCTGATAGAGATAGTATGATAAGATAAATATATTTTTGGTATTTTATAATATAGATGCAAAAAGTAAAGATGCAAATAAAAGTAGATTGGAAGCAAATATGATAAGAGATAGACCCGGGGGCCATAGGTTTCACTAGAGGCCTCTCTCGAGATAGCATAAGTATTACGGTGGGTGAACAAATTACTGTCGAGCAATTGATAGAAAAGCGAATAATTATGAGATTATCTAGGCATGATCATGTATATAGGCATCACATCCAAAACAAGTAGACCAACTCCTGCCTGCATCTACTACTATTACTCCACACATCGACCGACTCCTGCCTGCATCTAGAGTATTAAGTTCACAAAGAACAGAGTAACGCATTAAGCAAGATGACATGATGTAGAGGGATAAACTCATGCAATATGATATAAACCCATCTTATTATCCTCGATGGCAACAATACAATACGTGTCTTGCAACCCTTTCTTTCACTGGGTAAGAACACCGCAAGATTGAACCCAAAGCTAAGCACTTCTCCCATGGCAAGAAAGATCAATCTAGTAGGCCAAACCAAACCGATAATTCAAAGAGACTTGCAAAGATAACTCAATCATACATAAAAGAATTCAGAGAAGATTCAAATATTATTCATAGATAAACTTGATCATAAACCCACAATTCATCGGATCTCGACAAACACACCGCAAAAAGAGATTACATCGAATAGATCTCCACAAGAGAGGGGGAGAACATTGTATTGAGATCCAAAAAGAGAGAATAAGCCATCTAGCTAATAACTATGGACCCATAGGTCTATGGTAAACTACTCACAACTCATCGGAGGGGCAAGGATGTTGATGTAGAGGCCCTCCGTGGTCGATTCCCCCTTCGGCAAAGTGCCGGCGAAGGCTCCAAGATGGGATCTCGTGGATACAGAAGGTTACGGCAGTGGAAATTGTGTTCCGTGGTGCTTCTGGATGTTTTTGGGGTACGTAGGTATATATAGGAGGAAGAAGTACGTCGGTGGCCGCCCGAGGGGCCCACGAGACAGGGGGCGCGCCCTACAGGGGGGGGTGCCCTCCTATCTCGTGGCCGCCTCGGATGCTTCTTGGCTTGCACTCCAAGTCCTCCGGATCACGTTCGTTCCAAAAATCACGCTCCCGAAGGTTTCATTCCGTTTGGACTCTGTTTGATATTCCTTTTCTTCGAAATACTGAAATAGGCAAAAAAACAGCAATACGGGCTGGGCCTCCGGTTAGTAGGTTAGTCCCAAAAATGATATAAATGTGTAAAATAAAGCCCATAAACATCCAAAAGGGGTAATATAATAGCATGGAACAATCAAAAATTATAGATACGTTGGAGACGTATCACATCACACACAATTTTTTCTCAATAACCATTTGCAATACAAAAACCCAATTAGCAGGCTAATTGTCCGATTATTCATAATCCATTTACTAATCTAATTGACATTTCATATTAAGCACACAATATATTTCATTTTCATAATTGAAATACATCAGAGTAAAACATCATATAGCTTCAGCAATCAGCTACCCCATTATACAACTACACAAGGACCAAGTTTCACATGCAACATCTATAACCTTTCGAAATTAGCATCATAGACGGTACATAGACAGATGTATCTCATTTGGAAAACTGCTGAAGCAGAAGGTGAATATTGAGCCTTCATTGATGTTGAAGGTCTTTGTAACTTTAGGCCAGTGCCTGTGGATGATTGACCGTCCATCCTTCGTCCTCTTCAGGAACACTTCAATATTGAGCCGTGGCTGTTGTATGAATACCTTCCTCGCCTCTTGACCATACATGTGGTTTGAGAGGTAATCATCAGTGAACTGCTTTCGCAAGGCCTGAAAACAAGGATGTGCATAAATATCTTCTCTATATTGGAAATGGGGCAAAGGAATAAAAAAGGCAAGGTATAGTAGTTAGTACCATCCTGTAGTGAACTGATGTCTTCCTCATTGTGCAGACAAAGATCTTGTTGTTTTTTGTCGTTAACTTCTTTATCCTAACAATCTTTCTGAGTTTCTTGACTTGACTGATATTCATGGACAACTCATTTCCCCATATGCAGAAAGGGTCGAACAGTGGGTCAAAACCTCTGACAGTAGGACCCACATGTGCAAGACCAAATTGTTAAAAACCTAAATATTAGAATGGTTCCTGCAATTGCACAATAATGTGCTATTAGACAACAAACCATGCACGTGCTAACCTCGATTGTAAACCTCTGTGCTTCCCATTGTTTCCCTGCAACACATATAAGGTAGTTAGTCATCAGGTTAAGTAAGGGTCCACATGCTATCAGTAAAATATGTTGATGAAAAATAAGCAAATTGCAGATTCATCAGATTAATTCAAGCCACATGGAAAACCCATTTATCCAAACCAAGCATGATTAAGAACTAGGAAATATAGCACTTGTATATGTTTCTCATGTATTAAGTGCAGCCAAATTCGATTTATTCCTCACATGGTATACAATAACAGAATGCAGCCACAATAATTGAACATCGCATTGCAGAATTGAACCAAGCAGTTAACTAAACACCACAACAAATGAACCAAATGTTAACTGAGCACCACATTGCACAATATAACATACTCCTAATAGAAGATCAGCCAGTTAACCAAACCAAGCATGCTTAACAACTTGGAAATATAGCAATTGTATTTGTTTCTCATGTATTTAGTACAACCAAATTCGATTTATTCCTCACATGGTATACAATAACAGAATGCAACCACAACAATTGAACATCGCATTGCAGAATTGAACCAAGCAGTTAACTAAGCACCAAAACAAATGAACCAAATGTTAACTGAGCACCACATTGCATAATATAACATACTCGTAATAGAAGATCAGACAGTTAACCAAACCAAGCATGCTTAACAACTTGGACATATTGCACCCTGAAGAATTGAACATCACATTTGCAAAACTGAACCAAGAAGTTAACTGAACACCACATTGCACGACATATAGAACATATACACTATAGCAGAAGATTGCATGGTAAAAGTAGATAGCACAATTTACTAGAATTTGTTAAGGAAAGGCACTAGCTAGCAAATGATGGCCTCGAGAAAACGCCACGAACTGTCATTTAAAGCAGCAAACCGCGTCACGATGTCAGCACGCGGGGCGTTAATGGTGGCCTCAACGGTGAGGTGCTCCTCCAAGATCTGGGGGTTGGCACGAATGGCAGCCATCGCGACCTCATCCGCGCATGCGACCGCGATTTGCTTCTCTACTGCCAAATGCTCCTTGAGGTCCTGACTATACTGCGTGCACCATGGCTTAGGCCGGCGCTTATTTGGTGGAGGGGTCGGTGATTTGGGTGGAACATGTCATGCTCGTGCCGGTGGTCGGTGCATGTGGGATGTGGAAGGAGGAGGAGGATGGGGGTCGGGTGTGGATTACCTGCCTGGAGAGGCAAGGCCGAGCAACGTGAAGGAGGGTCGCCGGCGAGGAGGCGGCGGCGCTACAAGCAAGGTGTGAAGGTTTCAACTTGGAAAGGAAGGCGGAAACAGGGGAAATGTGGCTTTTGGTAAGGGGGAGGGGGCGGGGAGGTAGATATTTCCGTGGAAGCCAAAAATTTGGAATCGCTTCAGCCAAAAAACTGGCGCGCAAAGTGTCATCAGACACAGTCCCTTATTCAGAACTATGTATGATATGTGAACATCACAAACGATTCAGATAGCTTAGCCCATGTGTGTTGAGTTTGAATGTCAAAAACATTGGTTCGAATTTCCCTGGTTATAGTGGTCATCCACGTCATTGCATAATTTGGGTACATAAAGGAGACTACAACACACCCACACTTCTTTATCGAGCAAGTTTAGCAATTAAACAAAGCTAGCTGACTTAAACATTACTCTAACAAATTAAAGGCCGACACTCTTAATTAAACAAAACAAAGAGTACTACTACGACTGGTGCTCGTCGATCTCCGTCGCCGCCGCCTCCATGTCCAGCTCGCGCCTGACGGTCTCGTGGGGAAGGGGCTCCATGGCATCAATTGTATCATACTCGGCAAGCATCTCGCCATCCGCATCCGCCATATCTTTGGCATAGGCCGCCACGATTTGGGCGTGGGCGGCCGCGATCTGGGCTCTGGCGGGCTCCGTCGTGGCAAGGTATGCCACAGAGTAACGGATGGATGCTCGAACTCTGTTGGCGATTGCCAGCTCTTCGGCCGTCGGTTGTCGACTATTGTCGGAGAAGCTTCGTTCGATTTGTGCGGTGACCGCCACGAGCTGGGCGTCGACGGCCTCGAAATGGTAGTGGGAGGCCTCCATCAGGGCTAAGGCTGCCGCTGTGGAATGGATAGCTGATGTGCTGCTCTCGCTAGTTGCTATCCCCGAGGCAGATGATGCTGCCGCCGCCTGAGAAGCAACAACAACCATTTGGGCTGCCTTGGCCGCCCGGACACAGACTTCGGTCGCCCTCACGAAGCTTGTTAGAACGCGCCTGGAGGCTGCGGCCGTGCTCTCGCTGGAGTGGGCCGCTGATACGTCTCCGTCGTATCTATAACTTTTGATTGTTCCATGCCAATATTCTACAACTTCCATATACTTTTTGGCAACTTTTTATATTATTTTTGGGACTAACATATTGATCCAGTGCCCAGTGCCAGTTCTTGTCTGTTGCATGTTTTTTGTTTCGCAGAAACCCAATATCAAACGGAGTCCAAACGGGATAAAAGCGGACGGAGAAATGTTTTGGAATATTTATGATTTTTGGGAAGTGGAATCAACGCGAAATGGTGTCCGGGGTGGTCACGAGGTAGGGGGGCGCGCCCTACCCCCCCAGGCGTGCCCCTGACCCTCATGGTCCACCCATAAGGCGGTTGACGCTCTTCTTTTGGCGCAAGAGAGCTAATTTTATGAGAAAGATCTGGGCGAAATATTCACCCCAATCGGAGTTACGGATCTCCGGGAATATAAAAAACGGTGAAGGGGTAGAATCAGGGAACGCAGAAACAGAGAGATAGACTCAATCTCGGAGGGGCTCTTGCCCCTCCCACGCCATGGGAGCCAAGGAACAGAGGGGAAACCCTTCTCCCATCTAGGGAGGAGGTCAAGGAAGAATAAGAAGAAGGGGGGCCCTCTCCCCCTTGCTTTTGGTGGCGCCGGAGCGCTGCCGGGGGCCATCATCATCACCGCGATCTTCACCAACACCGCTGCCATCTTCACCAACATCTCCACCAACTCTTCCTCCCCCTATGCAGTGGTGTAACCTCTCTCTTACCCGCTGTAATCTCTACTTAAACATGGTGCTCAACGCTATATATTATTCTCCAATGATGTATGGCTATCTTATGATGTTTGAGTAGATCCGTTTTGTCCTATGGGTTAATTGATGATCGTGATTGGTTTGAGTTGCATGTTTTATTATTGGTGTTGTCCTATGGTGCTCTCCGTGTCACGCAAGCATGAGGGATTCCCGCTGTAGGGTTTGCAATATGTTTATGATTTGCTTATGGTGGGTTGCGTGAGTGACTGAAACACAAACCCGAGTAAGTAGGTTGTTTGCGTATGGGATAAAAGGGGACTTGATACTTTAATGCTATGGTTGGGTTTTACCTTAATGAATCTTTAGTAGTTGCGGACGCTTGCTAGAGTTCCAATCATAAGTGCATATGATCCAAGTAGAGAAAGTATGTTAGCTTATGCCTCTCCCTCAAATAGAATTGCAACAATGATTACCGGTCTAGTTATCGATTGCCTTGGACAAATAACTTTCTCGTCACAACAGGCTCTTTAATTTTACTAATTTAGTTGATTCTTTATCTAAACAGCCCCTAGTTCTTATTTACATGCTCTTTATTAGCTTGCAAACCAATTCTATCACTCCTACAAAGTACTTCTAGTTTCATACTTGTTCTAGGTAAAGCGAATGTCAAGCGTGCGTAGAGTTGTATCGGTGGTTGATAGAACTTGAGGGAATATTTATTCTACCTTTAGCTCCTCGTTGGGTTCGACACTCTTACTTATCGAAAGAGGCTACAACTATCCCCTATACTTGTGGGTTATCAGCCGCCGAAGTTGCCCTCATGACGTGGGTCCATGTCCCCATCTTTCACTGGCGATGAATGAACAGTGAAATGCTATTTGGGGAGTGAGCTAGTGTGCTTGACACGCCGGCTGTGGACTGTAGCCGATGCACCTTCTCGCGTAAGCCATATGTGTACTATACACCGACGATGCTCCAAGATATTTTGTGCTGCATCTCACACGGTTGGTGATAATAAACTGTGTGCGATCTACTTGATTTATCGTCTTGATTTGAATTACATAATGGGGTTATAGCTACAAAGGATGGTGTTTGAATTGTTAGAACTTTTATCTGCAGTGAACATGAAACTATAGGCGTGTCGTCAAAAAAATTGGAATTATTCAGGGTTCGTTTGGACATTTTTATATATTAACTGGGTTTCCCAGGCATTTTATGCGCATAATTCAAATTTGAACTACATGCATATGCTCCAGTGCATATAAACTGGTTGAAAAATCAAATATGTGTCCTTGGTTGCATGCTTAGGTCCCATACAAGAAATGAGAATGAATTTCAAACACCCTGCCACCGTCACTCGGCTGCAAACATTGAGATACCTGGTTTTTAAATTCTAGTAAATCCAAAACTCGTCTGAAATTCATGAAACTTGGCATGCTATCATGGAGCGGCATCAACATGTCGTGGTAATTTTTTTGTCCCATTTGGGGCAGGTTTGGGTATAAGCTTCTCACAACAAGCGTGATGGTTTCGGAAGGGAACGTGCGACCTTTGGGGACGAAACGATATCCATTACCTCTTATTGCTTTCAAAATTTTCCGAGTGTCAACATAGAACAACATGAGTGTTGTGTTCAATTTTGGAATTTTTTGGGGTTCGTTTGGACATTTTTGTACATTAACTAGGTTTCCCAGTCATTTTATGCGCATAATTCAAATTTGAACTACATGCACATGCTCCAGTGCATATAAACTGGCTGAAAAATCAAATATGTGTCCATGGTTGCATGCTTAGGTCCCATGCAAGAAATGGGAATGAATTTCAAACACCCTACCACTGTCACTCGGCCGCAAACAATGAGATACCTGGTTTTTAAATTCTAGTAAATCCAAAACTCGTCTGAAATTCATGAAACTTGGCATGCTATCATGGATCGACACCAACATGCCGTGGTAAATTTTTTGTCGCCATTTGGGGCAGGTTTGGGTATAAGCTTCTTATAAACCAAAACTTCTCACAACAAGCATGATGGTTTCGGTAGGGAACGTGCCACCTTTGGGAACAAAACAATATCCATTGCCTCTTATTGCTTTCAAAACATTTCGAGTGTCAACATAGAACAACATGAGTGTTGTGTTCAATTTTGGAATTTTTTGGGGTTCGTTTGGACATTTTTATACATTAACTGGGTTTCCCAGGCATTTTATGTGCCTAATTCAAATTTGAACTATATGCACATGCTCCAGTGCATATAAACTGGTTGAAAAATCAAATATGTGTCCTTGGTTGCATACTTAGGTCCCATGCAAGAAATGGGAATGAATTTCAAACACCCTGCCACCGTCACTCAGCCGCAAACATTGAGATAGATGGCTTTTAAATTCAAGTAAATCCAAAAGTCGTCTGAAATTCATGAAACTTGGCATGCTATCATGGAGCGGCATCAACATGCCGTGGTAATTTTTTTGTCCCATTTGGGGCAGGTTTGGGTATAAGCTTCTCACAAACCAGAGCTTCTCACAACAAGCGTGATGGTTTCGGTAGGGAACGTGCCACCTTTGGGGACGAAACAATATCCATTGCCTCTTATTGCTTTCAAAATTTTCGAGTGTCAACATAGAACAACAGGAGTATCGTGTTCAATTTTGGAATTTTTCGGGGTTCGTTTGGACAGTTTTATACATTAATAGGGTTTCCCAGGCATTTCATGTGCATAATTCAAATTTGAACTACATGCACAAGCTCTAGTGCATATAAACTGGTTGAAAAGCAAATACGTGTCCTTCGGGGCATGCTTAAGTCCCATGCAATAAATGGGAATCAATTTCAAACACCAAGGCACTGTTGATTGCCGGCAAAACATTGAGATACTTTGTTTTCAAATTCTAGTAAATATAAAACTCATATGAAATTCATCGCAAACGTTTTAGTTAGAACACCCGTATGCAAAGTGAGAGCTAAGGTCTTCCCCCTTAAGTCGAGGGAAAATCTGCAACACAGGATTTGTGCATCCCTTCAACTCAAACGATTGTTTTGGATGACCCGTGTGCAACCACGTACAAACAATTTGGTAAGATTTGCATCTGTCATATTGGGTATGTTGCCATTTGTCAAACTAGAAAGATTTACCTTTGTTGATCTAGTAACGTTGCCATTTGTCAATCCTTGCAACACTTTGATTTGTCAAAATATGCAGTTAGAAATCACTAGCACTATCCAATTTTTGCAACTAAAATTCAGTAATTAAGCATAGATTTCATTCATAGGTTAAGCAGTCGTTCTTAATTTATACAAACAGTTCAACTTGACAGTTGAACCGACCAAACTTCTCCCCAATTGTTGCCAACCACGTACTAAAATAGCTAGTTCAACTATATATACTAGCTAATTTTAAGTACGTTGTATAGTTCGACCACACACTATAGTCAGATGAACTGAACAAAATAGGCCCTAAATACTACTACTACCACGGAGGGGCTTTGTGCTACTTCTGGCAGCCTCTCCTCTGCCAAGCGCGCTCAGTAAGAGGCAGAGGAGGAGGAGGAGCCTACTGACGAGCTGGACAAATGCAATACGGTGCCTGCAGCTACTGCATGTTTAGCGATGCTCGCCAACTCGAACGCCCACTGCCATTCTAGACGATCCCTCTCGAAGCGACTGGGCTGCTCGTAGATCTCCCGATTCCTCTCCTCTGCGTCGGCGTGTGCTCCGGCCATGGCTGTGGTAAGGCTCTTTGCCTGCTCGACGAGGTGCTCCACCTCCTCCCGCAGGAACTCGATGTAGCGCGCAAGGTCACTGACGCACGTGTGGGCCTCCACCTCCGCTTCCCACCTTCGGGCCATGACGGTGGAGCGGGTGATAATCCGGGCAGTCGACGGTGGGATGGCGTCCACGACAGCCGATGATGGGGTGGCGGCCACGACCACCACCTCCCGCCTTCGGGCCGCGGTGGTGCAGCGGGTGATGGCCATGGTGGCTGGCAGTGGGGTGGCGGCCACGATGGCCACCTCTCACCTTCGGGTCACGGCGGTGGAGTGGGAGATGGCCCTGGCTTTCGACGGTGGTGTGGCGGCAATGGTGGCCGGCAACAACTGCAGACGGGCAGCGGCGGTGGAGCGTGTGGTGGGTGTTCCGCGTACACCCAACAGTGATGCCACGCGCACTACATTATGCTGGGGATTGCGCCGCCCCCGCGGTGTAGCTTCCCAGCTGGAGCTGTCCTCTGATGATGGCGGAGTGGCTGAGCGACAACGACGGACCGGTGCCATTGGCGATTGTGGGAGAAGCAGATGAGATAAGCTACAAGGAGGGAGGAGAAAATGCGACGCAGGACTCGCCAGCCGTGAGGGTTTTTATAGCAGGCCAGTAAGCATTGGGATTTTGGGGCATTTCACCAAGTCGGGCAGGAAGCTTGCGCGGGAATCTGCGAGGTTGTGCGGGAACGGGCTCACTGACGATTCATTGGTGCCACCGTTTGGCCAAAAGAACGCCCCCGCACGCTGTGCAAGCTTGCGCTGTAAGCCGTCTGCGGCAGCGGGGTGACAAGACGTGCGAGAGGAGGACGAAAGGACACATACACATACGGTTAATAAAACATGTTTCGATTTAATTACCTACTATAACCATGTCTTGGTTTATAAGTAGGATTTAACTAATAAAATACGAATGCATGTCACCAAAGATTATATCGTTGGAGTCGTATTTGAACATAGTTTCCAGCTATACAATTTTTGTAACATGCATTAACACTTTTTGGTTAAATTTAAGGCTATATACTAGCAAGCGTTTGCCCGCAACACACACGACTTATTTCATCACAAACAGCTCGGATGGATCAACTGTATGCCACGTATCGCACACGCAACCCTAATCTGATTCGTGCTTAATGTCTCCAACATCGCTTGCACAGTTCATCTTATTTGCCACGTAACACTATGCCGACCTCTTCTCGCGTCCCTCGGCAAGCTTTGCTCGCCGTTAGGCGCCGCAGCGCGCTGTGCTCGCCGTTAGGCACTGCGACACACTCTATCGCGTCCGTTGGCGTGCTCTGCTCATGTCCGTCGGTGCACTCGGCTTGTGGACAGCTTTTCCTTGCGTGTTCAACTGCTATATGCATATATACATACATATATATATATATATATATATATATATATATATATATATATATATATATATGGTTGCTCGCCATTGAGGCGACCGCGAAGCGCTCTGCTTGCGTCCCTCTGCGCGCGCTCTGCCAGCGGTTGGGCGTGCGCACGGTCACGTCGGGGCCCGATATGCATGCGGTTGCGCCGCGCGCGTTGCCACACGATGCAGTTATGTGCGGCACGATGGAGTTACGCGCTGCAAATTAGAACTGCCATCAGGGCCTGCCGATATTCCTGGCCGTCCGGCTTCTCCTTTAATTCCTGCGACCATTATAACCTTAGTCTCTTCAACCTTTCGATCGCGCCCCACAACACAACAAGCACACCCACGACGACTCATAGAGAGGGGATGTCCAGCGGTGCTCCAATGGAGTTCGGCGAGCATAGAGTGGAGAGCCATGCAAGGGAGACGGATCTCTCGATGGTGTACACCATCAACCCGGCCTTGGTGGATGACTACATCAACAGCGTTGAGAAGTTGCTTGCTCGAGACAAGTACAAGGTAGTCGGCATCGACCTCCAGTACACCACCGGTCATCCTGGCATAGACCAGAAGGTTGCCGTCACTCAGTTGTGTGTGCACCATCATGTCCTCATCTACCACTACTGCATGGCCACAGAGCCTTGCGACTGTTTCAACAGGTTTGTCAACAACACCGACTACAAGTTCGCCACAGTGGAAACCATGAACGATGTAAAAGCGCTCAGTGTTACGGGCTTGGCCTGCAAGAACCTTGTCGAAATCTATGACCACTACAGGGTCTGGGGCAGCACGAAGAAGGACTCCTTGGTCGAACTCGCCTCGGCCATCATCGACCCCTACTATGAAAAGATGAAGCAGGATGCCCAGAGAACAAGCCCCCTATCCTGGCACAGGGCCTGACAGCGACAACTGGATAAACCTCACCTCAGGTTCGCGGCCAAGAGCGTGTACACATGCTATGAGATGCACAGGCGGATCATTGACATGAGGAAGTGCCTCGTTACCCAAATCAACGAGCCTGGATTGAGCCACAAGCAGAACAAGCACCACAAGAAGTAGATGATGATCAAATGATCGTTTATGCTAGGTAATCATGCATGTAATATATAGTTTACTTAATTAGTGTGTGGAAATGTCATGTGTGTAGTAGCCACCTATGTAATTATGCATGTAACAGTTTACTTTGGTGTGTACAAATGCCATGGTTGTAGTAGCCACCTATGTAAGTGGATGTTTAATTTGGTTATGCAAGCATGTCCTTATAAGTGTGTGTGTATATATATATGTTGTTGTTCTGTATGCAATCCCATCGCACAACACACATGTCTTATTGGCAGCAACCGTCTGTGTTATTATCAGTCTTCACACACATTTCTGATTACAAACCTGGTTGCCGCGTATCACACACATCTTGTTAAGTTGAACCGTTTCTGTTCTCATGTCTCAACGCAAACAGTTCATCCGAGTGAACCGTATGCTGTATATCGCACAGACCTTGATCTGGCTGACCGTTTCTTTTGTGTTGCCTAATCACAAACAGTTCATCCGAGTGAACCGTATGCTGTGTATCACACACGCCTTCATCTGGTTGACTGTTTCTTTTGTTCCTCCTCACCGCAAACAGTTAATTGAACTGAACCGTATGCCCTTCATCGCACACGCAACTAAATCCTGAACCATGTTTGATGCATCCGTCATCGCAAACGTTTTATACATTTCTAACGGTTTTCATACACCACCCACTACAAAAAATACACTTCCGTGATGATACGTGTGAGGGAGTCCTAGATTAGAGGGTCCTCGGACAGACGGACTATGTACTTGTGCCGGACTGTTGGACTATGAAGATACAAGATTGAAGACTTCGTCCCGTGTCCGGGTGGGACTCTCCTTTGCGTGGAAGGCAAGCTTGGCAATTCGGATATGTTGATCTCCTTCTATGTAACTAACTCTGTGTGACCCTAGCCCCCTCCGGTGTCTATATAAACCGGAGGGTTTAGTCCGTAGGACCAACAACAATCATAATCATAGGCTAGCTTCTAGGGTTTAGCCTCTACGATCTCGTGGTAGATCAACTCTTGTAATACTCATATCATCAAGATCAATCAAGCAGGAAGTAGGGTATTACCTCCATCGAGAGGGCCCGAATCTAGGTAAACATTGTGTCCCCCGTCTCGTGTTACCATTAGCCTTAGACGCACAGTTCGGGACCCCCTACCCGAGATCCGCCGGTTTTAACACTGACATTGGTGCTTTCATTGAGAGTTCCACTGTGCCGTCACGGTAAGGCTTGATGGCTCGCCTTGTTGTCAAGGACAACATCACCTCTGGGGAGCCTGGCTGTAGGCCAAACTCTCCGACTAGGTGGCTTCGTCATGACCGCCCGTTCGGCCGCCGCGCCGACGATGACTTCTCAGGTCATCAAAAACAGCCTCCACGTCAGCTTGGAATTCATCGAGCAGACGGATCCAATGGAGCTCTCTTCACTGAACGAGCGCTTGGATCGCATCGCTGCCCTGGGAGTCGCTATAGACTATGATCGGATCGGGCTTAAACCCGACTAAAGAGAGATTAACTCTCCGTCGGTCGCCCATTAGATAGCGGTGGTGGAGGAGCAATGTAGCGATTCTTCCTCTATTTTGAGGACGAACTATGTCCGGATTCCTGAGCTCTCCGAGCCGGATACTCGTCTATGGGAGGACATGGCCCAAGCTCCGAACCTAGAATCGTACAGCGGGCCAGAAAAATTGGGCGACATCCCGGAGCCCGAACTGCCAAGCCCGGAAGCTCCTCTGCCTCTGGGTCTCAGATCGGGTCAGGGTTTGGACTTAAATCTACCCACCCACCCAGATACAAGTGATCTTTCCCACGTCAGACAAGAGCCCCAAGAGACAGTACATCACTTCTGGGCCAGATTCCTCCTTGTAATGAGCAAGGTCAAGGACTGTCACGAGGAAGACACAATTTCATTCTTTTGAAAAAATTGCACGGACATGGGAATCCTCAACGCCATAAGTCGCCGTGACATAGCACACTTTGCTGACTTAGCGGCCATAGTACAGAAGTACTGTGCGATGGAAAGCTCCTGGAAAACCGAAACAAAATTCTGGGATCCTCCGGCTCTCACTAAACCCCTCGTCCGAACTAAAAGGGTGCAGTCTCACAAGTCACCCGATCCAATTACAGAGAAACCAAAGCCCACTACAGGGCGTGGAACCATATTGGAGGGATGGCTCAATGGGCCATGCAAAATTCACAGTACACCGGATACCATACCAACACACAGCCTTAGAGCATGTTGGATACTCCGACAAGTGGCCAAGAGCGGCGAGGATCTCCTCATCAACAATACCACAGAGCACCATCCCGCGGAAAAGAACAATACAATATTGACAGTCTTTGAGACTTTCGCCTCAAATAATAGGCGCAACCGAGCACTCCGCAGCCTCGCCGAAGTCTGCCATGTTGCAGCAATAAATCCCTGGAATGACACGACCATAACCTTCAATGCCAGTGACGAACCTCAATTCCAAACAGTCCGAGCACCAGCCGCTTTGGTCCTTAGTCCAATTGCGGACGGCTTCCGGCTTACTAAAGTGCTCATGGACAGTGGCAGCGGATTAAACCTCATCTACGAGGAAACTCTTAACAAAATAGAAATAGACAAGAGCCGAATTGAGCAAAGCAACACGACCTTCAGAGGAATCATCCCTAGTCGGGAGGCATGATGTGCGGGAAAAATCACACTAGATGTGGTATTCGGCACGCCGGAAAATTATAGGTCCGAAGAAATCACATTCCAAGTGGCCTCGTTCAGTAGCGGATACCACGCCCTTTTAGGGCGGGATGCATTCACGAGCTTCCAAGCTATACCCCATTACGGGTACATGAAGCTCAAGATGCCCAGGCCCAATGGAATCATCACTCTAGCTAGTGATCCGCATGTAGCACTCCACGCCGAAAATAAAACCGCCGCACTGGCCCTTGAGGCATTATCCGAAGCCCTCGCGGCCGAAGAACTAATTACGCTGTGCTCCATAGTGGACAGGGACGACGTGATACTCGACAAATGATCCAAGTCCACCTCTTCCAAACCAGCGGACGAAATAGTCAAATTCCAGGTCCACCCAACGGACCCTACGAAAACAGCATCCATCGGGGCACAGCTGAACCCCAGAATAGACGCTGCACTGCGAGAGTTCTTGCGCAAGAATTGGGACATCTTCGCCTGGCATCCTTCAGACATGCCAGGTATCCCACGCAGGTTGGCCGAGCATTGCCTAAACATACTGAAGGGATACAAGCCGGTCAAGCAGACTCTTCGGCATTTTTCAGAACCTAAGCGACAAGCCATGGGAGAGGAGCTAGCTAAGTTACTCGAGGCAGGATTCATCAGAGAAATAAAACATCCGGACTGGCTAGCAAACCTGGTGATGGTACCAAAGAAGGACAAATCCTGGTGCCTATGTGTCGATTTCAAGGACCTCAATAAGGCTTGCCCCAAGGATCCCTTCCCCCTCCCCCGCATCGATCAAATCATCAATGCTACCGCAGGACACGACTCATTGTGCTTCCTCGACGCATACTCTGGATACCATCAAATCAAGATGGCAGAGTCCGATCAAGCCGCAATGGCATTCATCACACCATACGACCCCTTCTGTTTTAACACCATGCCTTTCGGGCTAAAAAATGCCGGTGCAACCTATCAATGCATGATTCAGACATGCTTGGAAAAACAAATTGGCAAAACAGTGGAGGCATACGTAGACGATGTGGTCATCGAAACCAGACACGTCGAATCTTTAATAGACGACTTGAGGCATACTGTCGGTGTCAAAACCGGCGGATCTCGGGTAGGGGGTCCCGAACTGTGCGTCTAGGCGGATGGTAACAGGAGACAAGGGACACGATGTTTTACCTAGGTTCGGGCCCTCTTGACGGAGGTAAAACCCTACGTCCTGCTTGATTGATATTGATGATGTGGGTATTACAAGAGTAGATCTACGACGAGATCAAGGAGGCTAAACCCTAGAAGCTAGCCTATGGTATGATTGTTGTTCGTCCTACGGACTAAAGCCATCCGGTTTATATAGACACCGGAGAGGGCTAGGGTTACATAGAGTCGGTTACAATGGTAGGAGATCTACATATTCGTATCGCCAAGCTTGCCTTCCACGCCAAGGAAAGTCCCATCCGGACACGGGACGAAGTCTTCAATCTTGTATCTTCATAGTCTTGGAGTCCGGCCGATGATGATAGTTCGGCTATCCGGACACCCCCTAGTCCGGGACTCCCTCAGTAGCCCCCGAACCAGGCTTCAATGACGACGAGTCCGTCACGTATGTTGTCTTCGGCATTTGCAAGGCGGGTTCTCCTCCATGTTCCATGTGTTAGCCGAATAGTGTCCGGTTTCTTCATAAATGTCGCGCTCCTCGGCTTCCACGTCCAATAATGGCCTTCTTCCACGTGTTGCATGAATGCGAAAAGCCAGGGTATTTTTACATTTTACCCCCCTAGCCGTGCGAATAAGCCGTCTATAAGAGAGGCGTGGATCCAGATCCGAATCACATCATCCTCCTCCTTCCGCAAGTATTCATCGAAGCACATCTGACAAGAATACATTCAAACATGTATAGTCGATGCGGCTCCTCTTCTCGCGCTCCCAGTCCTCAGCCAGGAGATTGGAGGAGATGCTCAGTCCCGCATAGCGAGTTAGTGACGCTCCAAGCAGAGGGATACCTTCCCCCCAGCCTTTATGGTTCCGGTTCGAGCCGGACTGGCCACCTACAAGGGTGGGAAGCAGGCGGAGAGCGTCCCCAATCCCTCCAAAGGAGAGCGGGTATGCTTCGTCCCCTACTTAATAAGGGGACTCGGATTTCCCATACATCCGTTTCTCCGGGGCTCCTGGAGTTCTACGGACTCCAACTTCACCACCTCACACCTACCTCCATTTTACACATCGTGGGCTTTGTAGCTGTTTGCGAGCTGTTCTTGGGCATCAAGCCCCATTTTGCGCTGTGGAAGAGACTGTTTTGCCTCGTACCCCATTCTCACGAGGGGTCGATATATCAAGTGGGCGGAGCCGAAATATGGCGCATCGCCGGGACCGGATATCTATCCGGAACCCCGAAGAAGGCGTCCGAAGACTGGCCTTCGGAGTGGTTCTATATGGAAGACGCCCCACTGCCGGATCCAGTTCGGATCGGCCTCTTGGAGTTTAGCAACGCTCCTCTGAAGAAACGCCTGAGTTGGCGCCCGCGGAGCCCTCAACGGGAAGATGATAGGAGCGTCCATTATCTGATGGGCCGGATACGGTTACTGGCCCATTCCAGATTAACCATGATTGGAGTCATGGCCACATGCATTATGCGAGGGGTGCAGCCGCTCCAATATAGGGGCCACCCCATGTGGGATTTCAACGAGGAGAACGACGCCACCCGTCATGGCCGCAAGGGGCCGGGATCGGCCGCCGATCTGGTGAAGATCCTGTCCGGCTTGTACAAGGGGGAGAAGGAGGACTTCCTCCGCACGAGTCCATTGAATGGATTCTCCATGAATAACCCTCGGAGCTGGGTAAGCGGACGTTTATATATCTGATTCGTGCCTTCAAAGATAAGTGTCTTACTTTATGATTTCGACGCAGGAACTGCGCCGGGATGTGGAGGGCATAGAAAGCCCGACTCCGCAACCCGAGGAACCGGGAAGATCCCTTGATCCGGCCTCCGGAGAGGATCCGGACATAACAGTGGAACTGATTGACGGGGTGTTCCACCAGCTCAGCATAGACAATGCTCTAGTCGCCATTACGGCTGACTACCCCGGTTTATCCCCGGCTTCCCAGGTGAGTACGACCGAAGTCCTGACACCATTACCTTTTTAAAGCTTATTTCTGACCACCATGTACCAACGGTGCTTCGCAGGAGGGGCCTTTACGGCGGGAAGCCGAGCCCGCGGCAACCGACCAACCAAGGTCAGTGCGGCCCAGCAGGCGGAAGAGGAGTGCGGCGTGAATCGAAACGTTGCCGCAAAGGTATGGCGCACCATTGTATTTTAAGGGAAAGACTCCTGGGAGGTATATTAATGCTCATGATTCTTCCAGGAGAAAGAGCACTCGCCGGACTGAGTCCGGAGAGGTTGCTAACCAAGCCTCCGCCAGCCAGGCTCCAACGTCTGGTCCGGAGAGGGAGGCGAGCGCAAGGTGCGAGCCGGATGCTCCTCCAACGGAGGATGCCGACAGGTTGTCCGCCACCAGATCTGAGGTGGAGAGCGCCATGAATCACAGGCGCCGTTGGACAGTTCTTCGTGACGCGTGTTTCTCCCCGGGGGCGTTGAATGCCTTTAATGCGGGAGACGCGCACCTCCGTGCTGCTCAAGATGGTTTAACCAGAGCCACGGAGCAGTATGTAAAAGACATACGGGTGAGGAATTTTAATAGTTATATATGCCAGTAGCCCCCAAGACTTAAAATAGTTAAACTAACTGATTTAAGGATCATTTGTTATGCAGGATCTTACAAAGAAGAATACCCACCTGTCCCAGGAGCTTCAAGAATGCAAGGCCCAACTTGAGGCCGCACTGGCCGCTACCGGGGGAGCCACAGAGACCCCCTCTGGTAATTCATATTTCGAAAAGAGAAATAGTTGATGAAGTGCGGCGTGTGTATAGTCTGACAATAATATTGCAGAGGGTGCCAGACTAGATCCGGACAAGCAACATCTACTGCGCCAGCCGAAGGCCGGCGAGAAGGTGCTTATGAGGGTGCAGCAGGAGAGGAACAAACTCCAAGATGCCAACACCCAGCTGGGCGAAGAACTAAAAGATGTTCGGGTCCAGCTGTCTAACTTCGTAAAGGAGAATCGGCGGCTTCGTCGCGGCATTTATAGTAAGTGCTTGAGCAAACTCTTTTGAAAAGAAGAGTTCGGCAAGGAAATCGATTGACAGAAATGTGTCTGTAGGTGTGCTCACGGGTCGTCCGGCGGAGGAGATGCCTAGTTCCATGGGAGACCCTCTTCCCGAGCTGCTGCAACTGCATGAACGTGTTCGGCAGGCGATGAGCGGCGTCGTTCAGGCCTTATGGCCTTCCGTCTCCCTACCCGGGGGTCTTGGAGGGCTTGCTGAGAAGCTTCAGGGAGTACGGCGGCTTCTCCGTCTGTGGAAGATATCGGCCTGCTGTCAAGGCGCCAGGGAGGCCTGGGCCATAGTGAAGACGCGGTACCCGAAGGCTGATCCAAACCACATGGCCGAGGTCGGACCTGCGGGACCTGATGGGAAGGAGATCCCTGTGAGCTTGATGTACGGCCAAGTAGAGTTGGCCGCGAAATATTCCCAACAGGACTGTAAATTAGACAGCCTGTTAGATGGGATTGAAGAGGAGTACAATCAGTCAGTTTGACAATGTAATTTTAAAATGACATGTAAAATGCCTTCTAGCCGGATTGTAGATCGTTTGTCTTTGCAGACCTTTTCGCTTCAACCTCGGGACCCGACAATCCGGAGTGTGTCCGAATACCCTTACGGTTATAAAAAAAGGAAAACCAGGGCATGCATGGAGACAAGGCGTAGGGGTCATAAGTGCTTTATCAGACAAGTGCCCAACTAGCTATGTTACATTACATGGTTAGTAAGAAACATCTTTGTCACGCCCAATATGCGACCCTATCCAAAAGGAACTCGAAGGTCCCACCAAGGATAGACCCGCATATTGAAACACTTTTGCAAGGTGGATATCATTACATCAACATTACATAATAGATGGGGATACATACAAGAGGCATACAATGCCACACGAATACAACATCACAATACATAAGATCAACATCCGACTACGGATGAAACACAAACAGAAACTCAAACGACATCCACCCTGCTAGCCCAGGCTGCCGACCTGGAACCTATCCCCTGATCAAAGAAGAAGCAGAAGAAGAACTCAATGCAAGCAAACATCGCGCTCGCGTCAAGATCATCGCAAAACCTGTACCTGCAACTGTTGTTGTAGTAATCTGTGAGCCACGAGGACTCAGCAATCCCATTACCATGGGTATCAAGACTAGCAAAGCTTAAAGGGAAAGGAAGGGGTAAAGTGGTGAGGTTGCAACAGCGACTAAGCATGATATGGTGGCTAACATACGCAAATAAGAGCGAGAAGAGAGCAAGCGGAGCGGTCGTGAAGCTAGCAACGATCAAGAAGTGATCCTGAACTCCTACTTACGTCAAACATAACCCAGAAACCGTGTTCACTTCCTGGACTCCGCCGAAAAGAGACCATCACGGCTACACACTCGGTTGATGCATTTTAATTCTGATCTGGTGTCAAGTTATCTACAACTGGACATCAACAAATTCCCATCTGACTATAACCGCAGTCACGGCTTTCGAAAGATTATACCCTGCAGGGGTGTCCCAACTTAGCCCATGATAAGCTCTCGCGATCAACGAAGGATATACCTTCTCCCAGGAAGACCCGATCAGACTCGGAATCCCGGTTTACAAGACATTTCGACAATGGTAAAACAAGACCAGCAAGACCGTCCGATGCGCCGACAATCCCGATAGGAGCTGCACATATCTCGTTCTCAGGGCAACACCGGATGAACACTACGTACAACTAAAACCAGACCTCGAGTTTCCCCGAGGTGGCACTGCAAGTGGCTCTGGTTCGGACCAACACTTAGACAAGCACTGGCCCGGGGGGGCTATAATAAAGATGACCCTCGAGAGAGCGACTCCCAAGGGAAAAATAGGTGGTGGTGAGGCAAATGGTAAAACCAATGTTGGGACTTGCTGGAGGAGTTTTATTCAAAGCGAACTGTCAAGGGGGTCCCATAAATCACCCGACCGCGTAAGGAACGCAAAATCCGGGAACATAACACCGGTATGACAGAAACTAGGGCGGCAAGAGTGGAACAAAACACCAGGCATAAGGCCGAGCCTTCCACCCTTTACCAAATATATAGATGAATTAATAATATAAGAGATATTGTGATATCCCAACCAAAATCCTGTCCACCATAGAGCAATCTTCAACTTCACCTGCAATTAGCAGCGCTCTAAGAGGGCTGAGCAAAGTGGTAACATAGCCGAGCAACGGTTTGCATAGGAAAGGTGTCAAAGGTTAGAGGTTCATGGCAATATGGGAGGCTCGATAAACAGGTGATAGGTAGCGCAGCATAGCGACAGAACGAAGCAACTAGCATAGCAATGATAGTAGTGAGATCCAGGGTAGCGGTCATCTTGCCTGAAATACCACAAGGAAGAAGAACGAGTCCATGAAGAAGACAAACAGATGAAGCCGAACCAAGCGTAGACGAACGAATCCTCACGATCGCAACGAAACAGGAACTATCGAAAAGAAGCACACAACATAGTAAACACACCACTCATGAACAAGGCATGATGCACAACAAGCATGATGCATGACAAAATTAGATGAGGCTACTCATGGCAAGAGATGATGCAAACAAGAACAACACATCAAGGCAAGTTTAAATGAGGCCGGGAAGAACATATAACAATTCCGGCAAGTCCTCATATGCATATTTCGAAATTGGTCCAGATTTGAATAAACCTTATGTTCAAGTTGTTAAACAGCAAGTTAAGATGCACCAAGATGATCTACACGAGATTCTAGTCAAGTTACATATAAAGTTCATTTAATTCGGAGCTACGGCCTAGAAGATATGAGCAAAACAAGTTAAACATGGCATTGATGCAAAATGCATACAAACATCAAGCAAACACCTCAAAACATGGATGCAACATGATAATATGAAGATACATGCAAAATTAAGAAAGTTTCATATAGAGCACACTCAAAACGGAGCAACGGTTCAACACATGCACTCTATACAAGTTTAAAGGACAAGCTATCCAAAACAGCAACTAGGCATATTGCAAGCATCAAAACAATATGCTACAGGACCTCAACAAGAAAACAAAAGGCATGGGCATGATGTACAGGTAAAGCATAACAAAACATGAACACTGAGCTAACTCGAGAAATCACTAGAACATGCTCAAACACACATGGTAAGATTGCAAGTAATAACAATTTCAGACTTTGCAGAAAATAATATCAGGTTGCAATGTTTAGAGCTATCAAACAACATGTTACATGAACTTAACATGGCAAACAAAGGCATGGCATGAACCTACTAATCCCGTAGATCAAAAGTACCTTACTGACCATGAGCCAAAAGGATCAGAAAATATGATGGCACCCATGTTAACATAGCAAGTTATATTACAGATTCAAACATGGCAGGAACAGAATTATGAAGGCACGTAAATGAGCTTGTGCAACTCACTACAGAGCAAAACATGGCATGGCAAGGCAACCAATAGTAAGAAGACATGTTTGTGAAGCTAAGCATGGCAAGAACAAGTTCATAGCATTCAAGGATCAACTACAACAACCTTGGCAAATTGAATAACATGTAAACAATCTGCCAGGAAACATTTTGAAGCAAAAGTAGAGCACGAAAATGACATGCTAGACTACTCCATAATTGCACCCAGGGGCATGAATGGATAGAGCATAACCATATTTTCAAAACATCCTTACTGAAGTATATCAAAATATGCATGGATCTCTCCGTAGCATCATGTTTACATGGCATCAAAATAACAGCAGAACAGGGACTAAAATCAGCAACATCACGATGCCTAGTTTGCATGCTTGTGCTAGTCACGACATTGATCACAAAAATACATGGTAAGCACCTCTTTAAAGAAGACATAGCATAGATCAAAACACATGTAGACATAAACCTCATAGGATGCACACATCAATCATGGAAAAAATGACAAAAGAGCTCGTTCTGTTAACAGACAGCAGATAACATTATGAATCACTCTTGCAATGATGATTCATGCATCAAGATGACCTCAAATGAATATGATGCAATGGAATGAAATGATTTACTCATTGAGGCGAACAATTTGACATATTACACGCACGAAACGGAGCTACGGGTGCAGAGATACGATGCGATGAACATGGCATGATAATAACACAGATCTGGGGACTTGGTCAAATTCAGGAGAAAAATAGGTGAGCGTCAAATAGTTAAGCATCGCATGGGCGAAGGATAGGGGGCTGCTCACCCACGGGGTTCGGCCCAGTTTGCAGGGGAGGCCAGGCGGGCCGAGGGAGATGGCCCAGCTGGGCCTGGATCTAGGCCCGGGCGGGAGGTGCGGATCGGGCTCCTCCCGATCCCGCACGACGGTGGCGCGCGCGGTCGCCGGAGAAGGGCGGCGAGGCTAGGCGCTGGGCGACGGGGCCGGCGAACCTTGACGGCGCACGGGGAGGCGGCGCGGGCGCGACATCGTCCGGCGGCGGCGTGCGAAGGTGGCCGGCGGGCGGAGAGGTGGCGCACCGGTCGGGGCGGCGTGGAGGAGGACGGGAGCCGGGGTAGCGGAAGGGCGGCGCCCGCGGCGGAGACCGAAGGCGCTCTGGCGACGGGCGGCGGGCAGCGGGGGCGGGGCGCCTGCGGGCGCGCGGCAGCGGCGGCCGGGCCTGGCGGGCCGGATCTTGGCCCGCAGGGCCTGGCGCGGCGCGGGAGGCCGGGACGATGACGTGGCGGCGGCGGGTTGGAGGAGATGGCGGCGAAGGCGACGTGGCATGCTCTGATTCGTCGGGGCGACGTGTCCGGCAGACATGACCGGCTCGGGCGGACGTGTCCGGCGGCGCGAGGATGAAGATGGCTAGGGTTCATCCGCGAATTCGGGGGAGGGGGACTAATATATAGGTAGAGGGAGCTAGGAGAGTCCAAACGAGGAGCGGTTTTCGCCCACACGATCGTGATCGAACGACCGAGAGCATGGAGGGGAGTTAGATGGGTTTTGGGCCACTTTGGAAGGGGTGTTGGGCTGCAAAGAGAGAGGGGCTTTACGGTTACCCGGTTAACCGTTGGAGTACCAAACGACCTCCAAATGGTACGAAACTTGACAGGCGGTCTACCGGTGCTATACCAAGGCCGCCGGGCAAACCTCGGTCCATTCCGAGAACGTTTAACACCCACTCATGACAGGAGACGAAAAGGAGAACGCCGGAGGGCATAGGAGTGCCGGATTGCAAAACGGACAACGGGGAAAATGCTTGGATGCATGAGACGAACACGTATGCAAAATGAGATGCACATGATGACATGATAAAATGTAACACGCAAGCAAATGACATGGCAACGACGGCGAATAACTGTCGGACACCTGGCGCATCGAATCCGGGGCGTTACAACACTCCTCCACTAACAAGAGATCTCGTCCCGAGATCTTAGGACCGAGACGGAAGGGAAAAAGGGATGAGGTGAAAAAAGAACTCAAGAGAAGAAGCAAAGAATCGAGAGCATTCAAGAAGAAGAGAGGAACGACGAGAATGACGAGAATCGAAAGCTCGGAATCAGATAGACTATGAAACCACTCCGGTTAGCACGAGATAAGAAACGAATAATACTGAAACGATTTAGGCAGCACTTCGACTGAACAAGGAAAGAATAGAACATGAACTTCACAAGATGGAATGACACTTGACGACATAAGCAACGCAATACCTCCGGAAGAATTGAAAGAATAGAATGAAAAGAACTTAGAAGGAAGGATTGAACAGAGTTGTTGAGAAAATCAACAGCGAAAGAATAAGCTTGTTGTGGACTTATGGAAAACATCTCAAAATTCTGAGGTGATCACCGACCGCAAACGGAAATGATTGAATAGCTGAGAAGAACGAAGGAATGCAAAACTCCACTTCAAAAGAATACAGAGGATTAATTGCACTTCGAGATGAGAAGAAAAGATACTTGAACTCCACCAACAAGAATCTTGATGAACACTTGAAGAATGAATTGAATCATGAAGAACCACCATGAAGAACTCCGGTAACAAAAGGATGATGAAATAGGAAGAAGGAATAAAGAATAAGATTAAAGCCTTGCGATGATTTAGATGGAGGTTCCGACGAAATGGCTGAGAAAATTAAACTCCGGAAAAGAAAAGATGAAAGCACTTGGAATTAGAATTTATTCCTCATGAACAAACTCCGAAGAAAGGGGATTACTCACTTTGATGAAATAAGAATAGGATTTATTGTATGCTTATCCTTCCTCAAATTAAACTGATGACAAACAATGGATTTTTGCATACTACTTATTCTTCTTGAAAAGGATTGAGAAGTGACATATCGCAAATTTGAGAAGGTCTTCATGAACCACCAGTTGAATTGAAAAGAATGAATGAATTAATATGATAATCAAGGAAAAAGAATCTTGAACGAACCACCGTAAGAATTCGAAAATGACTGGTGAAAGAGAATGCATCACCAGGAAGAATTAGAAGAACCAAATATTCTTGAGGGGATCTAGATGCACAAGAACGAAGAGATAACAAGCTGATTAAAGAATACTAGACACATGCACCGGGATAAATAGAGAATGATATCTTGAATGATGCCTCCGGTGAAAAGAAACGGGAAAACAACTTCTGACATACTCCGGATGGGTAAGAAAAGAATATCTGACAAATGGAATAATTCGAGAGGATAACAAGAAGCTAGACCCATGAATCTTCGAGAGAACGGGCAAGATTTTGAGGAAAAACTCTTCTTCGGTCTTCAAATGACGATGGAAAACACCACCAAAAATTACTGAGATACTCCGGGAGAATGAAAAACGAAGAGGTTGAGGCAACCATGAAATGATTTTGAAAGCGATCTTGGAGAAGGCATGCGACTGATGAAATTCATTCTTACGTCAGACTTCAAAAAGAATTTGAGAATAACCTTGGGGGAATTAAAAGAGTCAGGTAAGATCCTGGAAAAAGACCTGTGGGTTAGGGCCCACTAAAGAGATAACATCGTTGGAAAGGATTGTTGAATAGATAGATGATGCACCGGAACAGTTGAACTATTTGAATGAGGTGACAACCTCGAATTAATTGGAACATAGACGAATCTCCTGAGATGTCTTGAACACTCCGGAAGGATAAACTGGCGAGAGGCGAACGATCAGGGAAGACACTTGAGCCGAGGAAAAGAATGTAATCACTACAAAAAATTAGAATTGAATCCACCAGAGAAGAAAAAGAGATGAAGAATGTCCACCAAGACGAGAATTCACTGGTTGAAATGATTGAGGGAAGACTGAAGAGGCTCCACACGAATGAAATAGATGGTCGAGAGAGAGTCAGACTCCGAGAAGAAAAGGGTGGGAGGGCGGGAAAACAAAGGCAACTTGGAAGGGGAAACGATGAATATCTTGAAGAGAAAACACCGGTTGAAATCATTGAGGAAAGAAAGCAAAGACTTCGCACGAGTAGGATGGATACTCGATTACGGACTCCGATTTCAGGAAGAAGAAGGGTGGGCGGGTGGGAAAGAAAACAACTGAGGATTGAACTCAAAGATGAAGAGGCTCGAGTCAACTTGACGAGAAATGCACCAGATGAAAGAGCTGAGGAACAACGATCGGAAAACCAACTGCGTGATCCTAAGGAAAAATTTGAAAGGGAAGAGAAGTATTTCAAAACACCTA
Source organism: Triticum aestivum (assembly GCF_018294505.1). Taxonomy (NCBI): domain Eukaryota; kingdom Viridiplantae; phylum Streptophyta; class Magnoliopsida; order Poales; family Poaceae; genus Triticum; species Triticum aestivum. The sequence goes on along the minus strand of NC_057813.1, from coordinate 286,701,490 downwards.
CGTCAAGATTCCTTACCAGAGCGATGAAGGGGCTGAGGAGTAAAAGAATTCCTACTCTCTGATATAACTAGACTCCGAAAACAATTTTCTTCTAGACTCAACATCGGCCAAACTACACGATCAATCAAGGGGGCTCCTAGGGTCGGTCGAGGCTCTGATACCAACTTGTCACGCCCAATATGCGACCCTATCCAAAAGGAACTCGAAGGTCCCACCAAGGATAGACCCGCATATTGAAACGCTTTTGCAAGGTGGATATCATTACATCAACATTACATAATAGATGGGGATACATACAAGAGGCATACAATGCCACACGAATACAACATCACAATACATAAGATCAACATCCGACTACGGATGAAACACAAACAGAAACTCAAATGACATCCACCCTGCTAGCCCAGGCTGCCGACCTAGAACCTATCCCCTGATCGAAGAAGAAGCAGAAGAAGAACTCAATGCAAGAAAACATCACGCTCGCGTCAAGATCATCGCAAAACCTGTACCTGCAACTGTTGTTGTAGTAATCTGTGAGCCACGAGGACTCAGCAATCCCATTACCATGGGTATCAAGACTAGCAAAGCTTAAAGGGAAAGGAAGGGGTAAAGTGGTGAGGTTGCAGCAGCAACTAAGCATGATATGGTCGCTAACATACGCAAATAAGAGCGAGAAGAGAGCAAGCGGAGCGGTCGTGAAGCTAGCAATGATCAAGAAGTGATCCTGAACTCCTACTTACGTCAAACATAACCCAGAAACCGTGTTCACTTCCCAGACTCCGCCGAAAAGAGACCATCACGGCTACACACTCGGTTGATGCATTTTAATTCGGATCTGGTGTCAAGTTATCTACAACCGGACATTAACAAATTCCCATCTGCCTATAACCGCAGTCACGGCTTTCGAAAGATTATACCCTGTAGGGGTGTCCCAACTTAGCCCATGATAAGCTCTCGTGATCAATGAAGGATATACCTTCTCCCAGGAAGACCCGATCAGACTCGGAATCCCGGTTTACAAGACATTTCAACAATGGTAAAACAAGACCAGCAAGACCGCCCGATGCGCCGACAATCCTGATAGGAGCTGCACATATCTCGTTCTCAGGGCAACACCAGATGAACACTACGTACAACTAAAACCAAACCTCGAGTTTCCCCGAGGTGGCGCTGCAAGTGGCTCTGGTTCGGACCAACACTTAGACAAGCACTGGCCCGGGGGGGCTATAATAAAGATGACCCTCGAGAGAGCGACTCCCAAGGGAAAAGTAGGTGGTGGTGAGGCAAATGGTAAAACCAATGTTGGGCCTTGCTGGAGGAGTTTTATTCAAAGCGAACTGTCAAGGGGGTCCATAAATCACCCGACCGCGTAAGGAACGCAAAATCCGGGAACATAACACCGGTATGACAGAAACTAGGGCGGCAAGAGTGGAACAAAACACCAGGCATAAGGCCGAGCCTTCCACCCTTTACCAAATATATAGATGCATTAATAATATAAGAGATATTGTGATATCCCAACCAAAATCCTGTCCACCATAGAGCAATCTTCAACTTCACCTGCAACTAGCAACGCTATAAGAGGGCTGAGCAAAGCGATAACATAGCCGAGCAACGGTTTGCATAGGAAATGTGTCAAAGGTTAGAGGTTCATGGCAATATGGGAGGCTCGATAAACATGTGATAGGTAGCGCAGCATAGCGATAGAACGAAGCAACTAGCATGGCAATGATAGTAGTGAGATCCAGGGTAGCGGTCATCTTGCCTGAAATCCTGCAAGGAATAAGAACGAGTCCATGAAGAAGACGAACAGATGAAGCCGAACCAAGCGTAGATGAACGAATCCTCACGATCGCAACGAAACAAAGAAGCACACAACATAGTAAACACACCACTCATGAACAAGGCATGATGCACAACAAGCATGATGCATGACAAAACTAGATGAGGCTACTCATGGCAAGAGATGATGCAAACAAGAACAACACATCAAGGCAAGTTTAAATGAGGCCGGGAACAACATATAACAATTCCGGCAAGTCCTCATATGCATATTTCGAAGTTGGTCCAGATCTGAATAAACCTTATGTTCAAGTTGTTAAACAGCAAGTTAAGATGCACCAAGATGATCTACACGAGATTCTAGTCAAGTTACATATAAAGTTCATTTAATTCGGAGCTACGGCCTAGAAGATATGAGCAAAACAAGTTAAACATGGCATTGATGCAAAATGCATACAAACATCAAGCAAACACCTCAAAACATGGATGCAACATGATAATATGAAGATACATGCAAAATCAAGAAAGTTTCATATAGAGCACACTCAAAACGGAGCAACGGTTCAACACATGCACTCTATACAAGTTTAAAGGACAAGCTGTCCAAAACAGCAACTAGGCATATTGCAAGCATCAAAACAATATGGTACAGGACCTCAACAAGAAGACAAAAGGCATGGGCATGATGTACAGGTAAAGCATAACAAAACATGAACACTGAGCTAACTCGAGAAATCACTAGAACATGCTCAAACACACATGGTAAGATTGCAAGTAATAACAATTTTAGACTTTGCAGAAAATAACATCAGGTTGCAATGTTTAGAGCTATCAAACAACATGTTACAGGAACTTAACATGGCAAACAAAGGCATGGCATGAACCTACTAATCCCATAGATCAAAAGTCCCTTACTGACCATGAGCCAAAAAGGATCAGAAAATATGATGGCACCCATGTAAACATAGCAAGTTATATTACACATTCAAACATGGCAGGAACAGAATTATGAAGGCATGTAAATGAGCTTGTGCAACTCACTACAGAGCAAAACATGGCATGGCAAGGCAACCAACAGTAAGAAGACATGTTTGTGAAGCTAAGCATGGCAAGAACAAGTTCATAGCATTCAAGGATCAACTACAACAACCTTGGCAAATTGAATAACATGTAAACAATCTGCCAGGAAACATTTTGAAGCAAAAGTAGAGCACGAAAATGACATGCTAGACTACTCCATAATTGCACCCAGGGGCATGAATGGATAGAGCATAACCATATTCAGGCATCAAGATGACCTCAAATGAATATGATGCAATGGAATGAAATGATTTACTCGTTGAGGCGAACAATTTGACATATTACACGCACGAAACGGAGCTACGGGTGCAGAGATATGATGCGATGAACATGGCGTGATAATAACACAGATCTGGGGACTTGGTCAAATTCAGGAGAAAAACAGGTGAGCGTCAAATAGTTAAGCATCACACGGGCAAAGGATAGGGGGCTGCTCACCCACGGGCTTCGGCCCAGTTCGCAGGGGAGGCCAGGTGGGCCGAGGGAGATGGGCCAGCTGGGCCTGGATCTAGGCCCGGGCGGGAGGTGCGGATCGGGCTCCTCTCGATCCCGCACGACGGCGGCGCGCGCGGTCGCTGGAGAAGGGCGGCGAGGCTAGGTGCTGGGCGACGGGGCCGGCGAACCTCGGTGGCGCACGGGGAGGCGGCGCGAGCACGACGTCGTCTGGCGGCGGCGTGCGAAGGTGGCCGGCGGGCGGAGAGGTGGCGCACCGGTCGGGGCGGCCGGGCGCCGGCGGCGGAGGGACGGCACGGAGGAGGCAGGGAGGCTGGGCAGCAGAAGGGCGGTGCCGGCGGCGGAGACAGCAGCGGGGGCGGGGCGCCTGCGGGCGCGCGACAGCGGCGGCCGGGCCTGGCGGGCCGGATCTAGGCCCGCAGGGCCTCGCGCGGCGCGGGAGGCCGGGATGATGACGTGGCGGCGGCGGGTTGGAGGAGACGGCGGCGGAGGCGACGTGGCATGCTCTGATTCGTCGGGGCGACATGTCCGGCGGACATGTCCGACTCGGGTGGACGTGTCCGACGTCGCGAGGATGAAGATGGCTAGGGTTCATCCGCGAATTCAGGGGAGGGGGACTAATATATAGGTAGAGGGAGCTAGGAGAGTCCAAACGAGGAGCGGTTTTCGCCCACACGATCGTGATCGAACGACCGAGAGCTTGGAGGGGAGTTAGATGGGTTTTGGGCCACTTTGTAAGGGGTGTTGGGCTGCAAAGAGAGAGGGGCTTTACGGTTACCCGGTTAACCGTTGGAGTACCAAACGACCTCCAAATGGCACAAAACTTGACAGGCGGTCTACCGGTGCTATACCAAAGCCGCTGGGCAAACCTTGGTCCATTCCAAGAACGTTTAACACCCACTCACAACAGGAGACGAAAAGGGGAACGCCGGAGGGCATAGGAGTGCCGGATTGCAAAACGGACAACGGGGAAAATGCTCGGATGCATGAGACGAACACGTATGCAAAATGAGATGCACATGATGACATGATAAAATGCAACACGCAAGAAATGATATGGCAACGACGGCTAATAACTGGCGGACACCTAGCGCATCGAATCCGGGGCGTTACAATCTTCCACGGAGAATAGTTCCGTTAGGGGTTCCTTTCCCTGGGAGGCATGCCCTAAAGTGCATGACCGGACTGCGAAAAGAGCAGAAAAAGCATCTGGGGGCAGATAAATAAATAAGTAATAAATCATCTTTCAGGTCACCGACCGAATATTCCCTTAAGAACGCTAGCCTTTGGCTTCACCCAGTCTGAGGTACACATCCGGCTGACCCGACAGTAACAATCGCAGAGGTGCTCCCTTTACCTCCTAGCCGAACAATCGGGAACGTAGGGGTAAGCACAGGAGCCAGGCAACCCGGCTTGGCCAAAACTTAAGTCATATCGATGCATATAATGGTGAGTAAAAGATACATGCGGAAGTATGACACATGTGTTGGGCATGAGGCCCATATAAATAAGCTTCTGTTATAGAAGCCCCCAGGTATAACGAGTGCGTGTAGCACATCGAGTGAGTGCGAACAAAGCGCAGATCAGCCCTCAAGAGGATTGTACTGAAAGAGGGAGGAAAAAGGAGGGAAAACAAAGACAACGAAAAAAATATGAAAGGTGGATGGAGGAAGGAGACGAACTCTAAGTCCGGCGCTAGGCGTAGAATCTTCGGAGACAGGCTGCATTCCATGGGTTTGGCTCGAGTCGGTTGTTAGATGCGTTGCGTAGACGGTATGCTCCGTCGGTAAGGACTTGGTCGATGATGAAGGGACCTTCCCACTTGGGCTTAAGTTTGTCCTTTTTCTTGTCCGGCAGGCGTAGAACTAGCTCGGCAACATTGTAAGTTTTGGCCCGTACTTCTCTGCTTTGATATCTTCGAGCCTGCTGCTGATAGAATGCGGAACGGGATTTTGCCACGTCGCGCTCCTCCTCTAAGGCGTCCAAACTGTCCTGCCGATCCAGCTCGGCTTCTCTTTCTTCGTACATGCGCACGCGAGGTGAGTCATGAATTATATCGCAGGGCAAAACTGCCTCGGCGCCGTATACCATAAAAAATGGTGTGAATCCGGTAGTGCGGTTTGGCATGGTCCGCAGCCCCCAGAGTACGGAGTCGAGCTCCTCTACCCAGTGCGTGTTAGATTCCGTGAGGGACTGCACTAATCTGGGTTTAATGCCGCTCATGATTAGACCATTTGCTCGTTCCACTTGATCGTTAGTTTGAGGGTGGTAGACAGAAGCATAGTCGAGCTTGATGCCCATGTTTTTGCACCAGAGTTTGACCTCGTCGGCCGTGAAATTCGTTTGGTTATCAGTGATGATGCTGTGGGGGACGCCAAAACGGTGTACTACCCCGGATATGAAGTCTATCACAGGTCCGAATTCTGCCGTTTTAACCGGCTTGGCCTCTATCCATTTGGTGAATTTGTCCACCATGACCAATAAGTATTTGTGCTTGTGGGTTCCCCCTTTAAGGGGTCCAACCATGTCAAGCCCCCAGACCGCGAACGACCAAGTGATGGGTATAGTTTTGAGGGCGGTGTGTGGCATGTGGCTTTGATTAGCAAAGAGCTGACAACCAATGTATCGTTGGACTAAGTCCTGAGCATCTGCCCGGGCTATCGGTGTAACGCCCCGGATCCGATGCGCCAGGTGTCTGCCAGTTATTCGCAGTCGTTGCCATGTCATTTGCTTGCGTGTTGCATTTTATCATGTCATCATGTGCATTTCATTTTGCATACGTGTTCGTCTCATGCATCCGAGCATTTTCTCCGTTGTCCGTTTTGCAATCCGGCGCTCCTATGCCCTCCGGTGTTCCCCTTTCGTCTCTCGTTGTGAGCGGGTGTTAAACGTTCTCGGAATGGACCGAGGTTTGCCAAGCGGCCTTGGTATAGCACCGGTAGACCGCCTGTCAAGTTTCGTTCCATTTGGAGGCCGTTTGATATTCCAACGGTTAACCGGGTAACCGTAAAGCCCCTCTCTCTTTGCAGCCCAACACCCCTTCCAAAGTGGCCCAAAACCGATCTAACTCCCCTCTATGCTCTCAGTCGTTCGATCACGATCGCGTGGCCAAAAACTGCTCCTCTTTTGGACTCTCCTAGCTCCCTCTACCTATAAATATGGGCACCCCCCCGAAATTCGCGGATCAATTGCACCCCTAACCCTAAAAACCTCCCTACCCGCAGCCGGACATGTCCGTCCAGCCGCCGGACATGTCCAACCGCCCCCGCGCCCAATCAGAAGCCGCCAAGTGTCCTCCTCCACCGTCCCCGCGCCGCCGGCCCACCGGGCCCGCCTCCGGCCTGCCCGGCCCACTCCGCCGCCGCCGCCCGCCCGCGGGACGCCCGCGCGCCCGCAGCCGCGCCCGCGCCGGCGCCGGCGCCCCTGCCTCCGGCCGGCGCCCCCCGCCGCTGTTCGCCGCCGCCAGCCGCCCACGGCTCGGCCCGGCCGCCGCCTCCGCCTCCCGCCTTGCCGGCGCCCTCGCCGCCGTCCTAGCGCACCCGCGCCCCGCGGTCGCCCGCCCGCGCCGCCGCCCGGCGACCGGCGCTGCCGCGCCGCCCCCTGCGCCTCCTCCTTCCTCCGCCATGTCCGCTCGCCTCCGCCCGGCCATGCCCGTGCCCCGAGCGCGCCGTCCCCGACCCTGCTCCGGCCGCAGCTCCTCCGGCGCCGCTCGCCGCCTCCGGCTGCGCCGCCCCGTCGCTCCCTCGTCGGCGCCCGCGCCTCCCCTCGCCGGAATCCGCCTCCTCATCGGAGCTCGCCGGCCGGATCCGGTGGATCGGGATGAGATCCACCGGGAGCCCATCCAAACGCCTCTGCCTCGTCCCGGATCCCCTCGTCCCGCACGCCTCCGTCCCGGGTTGACTTTTCCCGGAGGTAAAATTCCACTAAGTCCCCGAATCTATGTAATTTTCATGCCATATTCGTCATGTCGTATCTCTGCATCCGTAGCTCCGTTTTGTGCGTGCAATATGTCAAATTGTTCGACTCAACGAGTACATCATTTCACTCCATTGCATCATATTCATTTGAGGTCATCTAGATGCCTGAATCATCATTGTAAGAGTGCTTCATAATGTTTTCTGCTGTCTGTTATCAGAATGAGCTCTTTTGTCATTTTTGCCATGATTGATGTGTGCATCCTATGAGGTAGATGTCTACATGTGTTTTGATCTATGCCATGTCTTCTTTACAGAGGTGTATGCCAGGTATTTTTGTGATCAATGTGGTGACTAGCACAAGCATGCAAACTAGACATCGTGATGTTGCTGATTTTAGTCCCTGTTCTGCTGTTATTTTGATGCCATGTAAACATGATGTTACAGAGAGATCCATGCATATTTTGAGATACTTCAGTAAGGGTGTTTTGAACATGTGGTTATTGTCTATCCATTCATTCCCTTTGTTGAAATTATGGAGTAGTCTAGCATGTCATTTTCGTGCTCTACTTTTGCTTCAAAATGTTTCCTGGCAGATTGTTTACATGTTATTCAATTTAGCCAAGGATGCTTTAGTTGATCCTTGCATGCTATGGACTTGTTCTTGACTTGGTTTGTTTCCAAAACATGTATTCTTGATGATGCTGTGCTTATCTTGTCATGCAATGACATGTGGTGAGTGAATCTAGCTTGTTAAGTAGTGTACATGATGTTGCTGTTTTGCTAGGCTGAATCTGTTATTTCGTGATGCTATATAAACATGTTGCTACTAATCATTCTATGCATAATCTGTAGATGCCCACTAACTATGTTTTGTTCTACATGTTATCCTCTATCAATCCATGCCCCTGGTAGCATTTATAGATTGCTGTAGATTGTTCATATCTTGCTCCAAAGTTCTTGTTTCCGTTTCCGTTGTGATCGTGAGGATTCGTTCGTCTACGCTTGGTTCGGCTTCATCCGTTCATCTTCTTCATGGACTCGTTCTTCTTCCTTGCAGGATTTCAGGCAAGATGACCGCTACCCTGGATCTCACTACTATCATTGCTATGCTAGTCGCTTCGTTCTATTGCTTTGCTGCGCTACCTATCACATGTTTATCAAGCCATCCCAAATTGCCATGAACCTCTAACCTTTGACACCTTTCCTATGCAAACCATTGTTTGGCTATGTTACCGCTTTTGCTCAGCCCTCTTATAGCGTTGCTAGTTGCAGGTGAAGTTGAAGATTTCTCCATGGTGGACAGGATTTTGGTTGGGATATCACAATATCTCTTATATTATTAATGCATCTATATATTTGGTAAAGGGTGGAAGGCTCGGCCTTTTGCCTGGTGTTTTGTTCCACTCTTGCCGCCCTAGTTTCCGTCATACCGGTGTTATGTTCCTGGATTTTGCATTCCTTACGCGGTCGGGTGATTTATGGGACCCCCTTGACAGTTCGCTTTGAATAAAACTCCTCCAACAAGGCCCAACCTTGGTTTTACCATTTGCCTCACCACCACCTACTTTTCCCTTGGGAGTTGCTCTCTCGAGGGTCATCTTTATTATAGCCCGCCCGGGCCAGTGCTTGTCTAAGTGTTGGTCCGAACCAGAGCCACTTGCAGCGCCACCTCGGGGAAACTTGAGGGTTGGTTTTAGTTGTACGTAGTGTTCATCCGTTGTTGCCCTGAGAACGAGATATGTGCAGCTCCTATCGGGATTGTCGGCGCATCGGGTGGTCTTGCTGGTCTTGTTTTACCACTGTCGAAATGTCTTGTAAACCGAGATTCCGAGTCTGATTGGGTCTTCCTGGGAGAAGGTCTATTTCTTCGTTGATCGTGAGAGCTTGTCATGGGCTAAGTTGGGACACCCCTGCAGGGTATAATCTTTCGAAAGCCGTGCCTGCGGTTATAGGCAGATGGGAATTTGCTAATGTCCGGTTGTAGATAACTTGACACCAGATCCAAATTAAAACGCATCAACCGCGTGTGTAGCCGTGATGGTCTCTTTTCGGCGGAGTCCGGGAAGTGAACACGGTCTTGGGTTATGATTGACGTAAGTAGGAGTTCAGGATCACTTCTTGATCATTACTAGTTGACGACCGTTCCTTTGCTACTCTTCTCGCCCTTATTTGCGTATGTTACCCACCATATATGCTTAGTCGCTGCTGCAGCCTCACCACTTTACCCCTTCCTTTCCCTTTAAGCTTTGCTAGTCTTGATACCCATGGTAATGGGATTGCTGAGTCCTCGTGGCTCACAGATTACTACAACAACAGTTGCATGTACAGGTTGATGCGATGATCATGACGCGAGAGCGATGCTTGCTTGCGTTGAGTTCTTCTTCTGCTTCTTAGATCAGGGGATAGGTTCCAGGTCGGCAGCCTGGGCTAGCAGGGTGGATGTCGTTTGAGTTTTTGTTTGTGTTTCATCCGTAGTCGGATGATGCTCTCATGTATGATGATGTTGTATTCGTGTGGCATTGTATGCCTCTTGTATGTATCCCCATCTATTATGTAATGTTGATGTAATGATATCCACCTTGCAAAAGCGTTTCAATATGCGGGTCTATCCTTGGTGGGACCTTCGAGTTCCTTTTGGATAGGGTCACATATTGGGTGTGACAAGTTGGTATCAGAGCCTCGACCGACCCTAGGAGCCTCCTTGATTGATCGTGTAGTTTGGCCGTTGTTGAGTCTAGAAGAAAACTGTTTTCGGAGTCTAGTTATATCGGAGAGTAGGAATTCTTTTTACTCCTCAGTCCCTTCGTCGCTCTGGTAAGGAATCTTGACGTAGGTGTTTTGAAAGACTTCTCTTCCCCTTCAAATTTTTCTTTAGGATCACGCAGTTGGTTTTCCGGTAGTTGTTGGTTCTCAGCTCTTTTCATCCGGTGCATTTCTCGTCAAGTCGACTCGAGCCTCTTCATCATTGAGTTCAATCCTCAGTTGTTTTCTTTTCCCACCCGCCCTCCCTTTTCTTCGTGAAGCCGGAGTCCGTAATCGAGTATCCTTCCTACTCGTGTGAAGTCTTTGCTTTCTTTCTTCAATGATTTCAACTAGTGTTGTCTCTTCAAGATATTAGTCGGTTTCCCCTTCAAAGTTGCTTTTGTTTTCCCGCCCTACCACCGTTTTTCTTCCCGGAGTCTGAGTCTGTTTCGAGCATCAATTCCATTCGTGTGGAGTCTCTTCAGTCTTCCCTCAATCATTTCGACCGGTGAATTCTCCTCTCGTTCGCTATTCTTCATCCCTTTCTTTTCCGGTGCACTCAATTCAAGTTTTTTCGGGTAATCATATTCTTTTCCTTCGATCAAGTGTTCTCCCTGCTCGTTTGTCTCTCGCCAGTTATCACTCCGGAGTTCGGAAGACATCTCAGGAGATTCGTCTGTGTTCCAATTAATTCGAGGTTATCACCTCATTCAAATATTTCAATTGTTCCGATGCATCATTTATCTGTCCAACAATCCTTTTCAATGGTGTATTCTCTTCAGTGGGCCCTAACCCACAGGTCTTTTCCCAGGATCTTACCTGACTCTTCTAATTCCCCCGGAGTTATTCTCAATTCTTTTCAAGTGTGACGTAAGAATGGATTCCATCAGTCACATGCCTTCTTCAAGATCAATTTCAAATTCTTTTGATCTGTTGGTTCAACCCTTACTCCTTTTTCATTATACCGGAGTATCTCAGTAATTTTGGTGGTTTTTTCTCGTCGTCTTTTGAAGACCGAAGAAGAGTTTTTCCTCTCAATCTTGTCCGTTCTCTCGAAGTTTCGTGGTTCTAGCTTCATGTTATCCTCTTGATTCATTTCAGATTGTTAGATATTCTTTCTTAACCATCCGGAGTTTGTCAAAAGTTGTTTTCCCATTTCTTTTCATCGGAGGCCACCATTCCAGTTACCGTTCGCTATTTATCCCGGTGCTTCGTTCAAGTGCTTTTAATCAGATCGACTTCTTCCCGTTTTCTTGCATCTAAATCCCCTCAAACATATTTGTTCTTCTAATTCTTCCCGGTGATTCATTCTCTCTTTCGTCAGTCATTTTCAAATTCTTACGGTGGTTCATTCAGATTCTTTTTCCTTGATTATCATATTAATTCATTCATTCTTTCGAATCCTACCGGTGGTTCATGAAGACCTTCCTCAAGTTTGCGCTATATCTTCTCAATCCTTTTCAAGAAGAATAAGTAGTATGCAAAATCCATTGTTTGTCATCAGTTTAATTTGATGAAGGATAAGCATACAATAAATCTTATTCTTATTTCAACTTGTGAGTAATCCTTTTCTTTGGAATTTGTTCTTAATGAATAAATTCTAGTTCCAAGTGTTTTCATCTTTTCTTTTCCGGAGTTCAAATTTCCTCAGCCATTTCGTCGGAACCTCCACCTAAATCATCGCAAGGCTCATCTTATTCTTTCATCCTTTCATTCTATCTCATCATCCTTTTTGTCAACGGAGTTCTTCATGGTGGTTCTTCATGATCTAATTCATTCTTCAAGAGTTCATCAAGATTTTGTTGGTGGAGTTCAAGTATCTTTTCTTCTTGCATCTCGAAGTGCAATTAATTCTCCACCTTCTTTTGAAGTGGAGTTTTGCATTCTTTCGTTCTTCTCAGCTATCCAATCATTTCCGTTTGTGGTCGATTATCACCTCATAATTTTGAGATGTTTTCCATAAGTCCACAACAAGCTTATTCTTTCGTTGTTGATTTTCTCAACAACCCCATTCAATCCTGCCAAGTTCTTTTCATTCAAATTCTTTCAATTCTTCCGGAGGCATTGCGTTGTTTATCTCGTCAAGTGTCGTTCCATCTCCTGAAGCTTGTGTTCTATTCCTCCATGTTTCGTCTGGAGTGCTGCCTAAATTCTTTCAGTCTTATTCGTTTCTTATCTCATTCTAACCGAAGTGGTTTCATAGTCTATCTGATTCAGTGAGCTTTTGATTCTCGCCATTCTCGTCGTTCCTCTTTTCTTCTCGAGTGCTCTCGATTCTTTGTTTCTTCTCTTGAGTTCTTGTTTCACCTCATCCCTTTTCTCTTCCGTCTCAGTCCTAAGATCTCGGGACGAGATCTCTTGTTAGTGGAGGAGTGTTGTAATGCCCCGTATCCGATGCGCCAGGTGTCTGCCAGTTATTCGCAGTCGTTGCCATGTCATTTGCTTGCGTGTTGCATTTTATCATGTCATCATGTGCATTTCATTTTGCATACGTGTTCGTCTCATGCATCCGAGCATTTTCCTCGTTGTCCGTTTTGCAATCCGGCGCTCCTATGCCCTCCGGCGTTCCCCTTTCGTCTCTTGTTGTGAGCGGGTGTTAAATGTTCTCGGAATGGACCGAGGTTTGCCAAGCGGCCTTGGTATAGCACCGGTAGACTGCCTGTCAAGTTTCGTGCCATTTGGAGGTCGTTTGATACTCCAACGGTTAACCGGCTAACCGTAAAGCCCCTCTCTCTTTGCAGCCCAACACCCCTTCCAAAGTGGCCCAAAACCCATCTAACTCCCTTCTATGCTCTCGGTCATTCGATCACGATCGCGTGGCCGAAAACCGCTCCTCTTTTGGACTCTCCTAGCTCCCTCTACCTATAAATTTGGGCACCCCCCCGAAATTCGCGGATCAATTGCACCCCTAACACTAAAAACCTCCCTACCCGGAGCCGGACATGTCCGTCCAGCCGCCGGACATGTCCAACCGCCCCCGCGCCCAATCAGAAGCCGCCAAGTGTCCTCCGCCGCCGCCCCCGCGCCGCCTGCCCACCGGGCCCGCCTCCGGCCCGCCCGGCCCACTCCGCCGCCGCCGCCCGCGAGTAGCTTCATGTAGCTTTGTCATGCATCATACTTGGTTGAGCATCATGTCTTGTATATGTGTGGTGTGTTTACCATGCTGTGTGCTTTCTCGATAGTTCCCGTTTCGTTGCGATCGTGAGGATTCGTTCGTCTACGCTTGGTTCGTCTTCGTGGCTTCATCTTCTTCATGGACTCGTTCTTCTTCCTTGCGGGATTTCAGGCAAGATGACCATCACCCTGGATCTCACTACTATCATTGCTATGCTAGTTGCTTCGTTCTATCGCTATGCTGCGCTACCTATCATTTGCTTTTCAAGCCTCCCAAATTGCCATGTCAACCTCTAACCTTTTTCACCCTTCCTAGCAAACCATTGCTTGGCTATGTTACCGCTTTTGCTCAGCCCCTCTTATAGCGTTGTTAGTTGCAGGTGAAGTTGAAGATTACCCCATGATGGACAAGATTATGTTGGGATATCACAATATCTCTTATTTAATTAATGCATCTATATACTTGGTAAAGGGTGGAAGACTCGGCCTTATGCCTGGTGTTTTGTTCCACTCTTGCCGCCCTAGTTTCCGTCATACGGGTGTTATGTTCCCAGATTTTGCGTTCCTTACGCGGTTGGGTGATTTATGGGACCCCCTTGACAGTTCGCTTTGAATAAAACTCCTCTAGCAAGGCCCAACCTTTGTTTTACCATTTGCCTCACCTAGCCCTTTTTCCCTTGGGTTTTCGGAGCCCGAGGGTCATCTTTATTTTAGCCCCCCCGGGCCAGTGCTCCTTCGAGTGTTGGTCCGAACCGAGCTGCCTGTGAGGCCACCTCGGGGAAACTCGAAGTCTGGTTTTACTCATACTCATAGCTAGTCTCATCCGGTGTTGCCCTGAGAACGAGATATGTGCAGCTCCTATCGGGATTTGTCGGCACATCGGGCGGCTTTGCTGGTCTTGTTTTACCATTGTCGAAATGTCTTGGTAATCGGGATTCCGAGTCTGATCGGGTCTTCCTGGGAGAAGGTATATTCTTCGTTGATCGCGAGAGCTTATCATGGGCTAAGTTGGGACACCCCTGGAGGGTATAAACTTTCGAAAGCCGTGCCCGCAGTTATGTGGCAGATGGGAATTTGTTAATGTCCGGTTGTAGATAACTTGACACCAGATCCGAATTAAAACGCATCAACCGTGTGTGTAGCCATGATGGTCTCTTTTCGGCGGAGTCCGGGAAGTGAACATGGTTTTGGGTTATGTTTGACGTAAGTAGGAGTTCAGGATCACTTCTTGATCATTACTAGTTGACGACCGTTCCATTTGCTCTCTTCTCGCTCTTATTTGCGTATGTTAGCCACCATATATGCTTAGTCGCTGCTGCAACCTCACCACTTTACCCCTTCCTTTCCCTTTAAGCTTTGCTAGTCTTGATACCCATGGTAATGGGATTGCTGAGTCCTCGTGGCTCACAGATTACTACAACATCAGTTGTAGGTATAGGTTATGCGATGTTCATGACGTGAGAGTGATGTTTGCTTGTCTTGAGTTATTCTTCTGCTTCTTCTTCGATCAGGGGATAGGTTCCAGGTCGGCATCCTAGGATAGCAGGGTGGATGTCGTTTGAGTTTCTGTTTGTGTTTCATCTGTAGTCGGATGTTGATCTTATGTATGATGATGATGTATTCATGTGGCTTTGTATGCCTTTTGTATGTATCCCCATCTATTATGTAATGTTGATGTAATGATATCCACCTTGCAAAAGCGTTTCAATATGCGATTCTATCCTTGGTGGGACCTTTGAGTCTCTTTAGGATAGTATCGTATATTGGGCGTGACACCAGCCTCTAGCTGTCGTTGAGCATGTTGCTCATCACCCGGTATGATCTCCAGATTACCTCGAGGATTGTCTGCAGAATCTATTGTTAGATTTGCATGCATGCCGAATACTAACTGGTACATGTCATTACATTCTTTTTGATCAAGACAAGTATTACCAGATGAGGCCTTCTTGGACTCCTCCATTCCGGCAACTACGGCCCGTAGCTGGGCTTTGCACTCCTCCAGCTCTTGAGACAACTGGGTATTCTTCTCCGTAAGAACCTATGCATACAATGATCCTTAAATCAGTTGTGCCAACTGTTTCAAGTCTCAGGGGCTACTGATATACATAATTATCAGATTTTCTTACCCGTATATCCTTTACACACTGGTCCGTGGCTCTAGAGAGGCCATCTTGAGCAGCTCGGATGTACGCGTCTCCAGAGTTGAAGGCATTGAACGCCTCTTCGGAGAAATTAGGGTCACGGAGTATGGCCCATCGATGCCCGTGATTCATGGCGCTCTCCACTTCAGAATTCGTAGCAGACATTCTATCCACATCCTCTGTAGGAGGACCGTCCGACATTGTCCCCGCGTTAGCCTCCGCCCCTGAGTCCGGCTGGTGGAGGCGTGCCCGGCAGGCTCTCCAGACACAGTCCGGCGAGCGTTTTTTCTGCCAGGGACCACGGACATTACTATATTTTAAAGACGATAATCATGGAGCAGGTTTTTAATCATACCTCTGCAACGGTGTCTTGGTCCTGACCGCCTTCCTTTTAAGCCTACCCAGCTTCAGTGCCCCTTGTTGATGAGTCACCGCGGGTTCGGCATGGCGCCCTGACGGCCTTCCCTGTAAAACGCAATTAATGTGTGGTGGGTAAGGCGCGAAGAAGGGATCCGTCTCGGAGGTTAGGACTCCGGTTTTACTTACACGTGATGCAGGGAGTAGGCCGAGATAATCAGCTATGATGGCCACTAAGGCACCATCACATCTTCACTGGTAAAACGTCCTATCGACGAGCTCCACAAATATGTGTGGATCTTCTTCGAGTCCGGGGTCGAGGGCCCGGTCCGGGTCCTCTGGCTATGGAGACGGGCTGTGGACCTCCCTCACAACTTTTTGTAGTTCCTGCTATGAATTAGCAAGGTAAATATTTGTGATGAAGAATGCAGGAATGAATGGAGTTGAGAAAAAGATAGCAGCTCACCCAGCTTGGGGGGTTGTACATGGAAAATCCATTCGGCGGCTTAATGCGGAGAAACTCCTCTTCTTCTCCTTTATACAAATCGGACAGTATTTTCGCCAGAGCGGTGGCGGAGTCCGGACCTTTACGACCGAAACGGGTGGCATCGTCTTCTCTGCTGAAGTGCCACATGGGTTTCCCCCAATACTGAAGTGGATGCACCCCCCGCATTATGCATATTGACATAACCTCGATTATTGTCAATCCTGATTTGGCTAGCGTTTTTATCCGGCCCATCAGATAAAGGACCTCTCTGTTATCTTCCTCCTGGGGGCTCCGGGGACGCCAGCTACGGCGTTTCTTTAGTGGGGCATTGGCAAACTCAGTAAGGCCTACCCGGATAGGGTCCGGAAGGGGGACGTCCTCTATATAAAACCACTCCGAAGGCCAGTCTTCGGATGTCTTCTTCGGAGTGCCGGATAGGTATCCGGTTCCGGCGATGCGCCATACTTCGGCTCCGCCAACTTGGTATATTGATCCCTCCTGATTGTGAGGGACGAGGTAGAATAGCCTCTTCCATAGCTCGAAATGAGCTTCGTAGCCCAGAAATAGCTCGCAAAGGGCAACATAACCTGCAATTTGCAGTATGGAAGCAGGAGTGAAGTTATGCAGCTGGAGGCTGTAGTGCTCCAGGAGCCCGCGGAGGAACGGATGGATTGGAAATCCGAGGCCCCTTAGCAAGAAAGGGACGAGGCATGCTCACTCCCCCCTGGACGGGTTGGTGGAACTCTCTGCTTGCTCCCCGCCATTGTAAGTGGCCAGTCCGGCTCGGACGGGGACCATATATGCAGGCGGGAGGAACCCCTGGGTCTGCAACTCCACCAATCGGCCATGAGATACAGAACACTTCTCCCAATCACCTGGCTTAGCACTACGGGAGCGAGAGGAGGAGCTGCAGTGACCGGCCATGATGGGATGACCTTTTTCGGGCATGCTCTGATGAATCCTTGCTTGGGGAAGATGGTGTGATTTGGATCTGAGGATCCCCGTCTCTTTAATAGACGATCTACTAACATGGTCAGGGTGGCAAATGAAAAAATTCCCCGACTTCTCGCATTCGCTCGACACGTGGAGATTGCCATTATTAAAGTACAGAAGCCGAGGAGTGCAACATTAATGGGAAGCCGGACACTACTCATTACCACATGTACTCTGGATTTGGAGAAGAACCCACCTTGCAATGCCGAAGATAATCTGCGCGCCGGACTCATCGTCATTGAAGCCTGGTTCAGGGGCTACTGAGGGAGTCCTAGATTAGGGGGTCCTCGGACAGCCGGGCTATGTACTTGTGCCGGACTGTTGGACTATGAAGATACAAGATTGAAGACTTCGTCCCGTGTCCGGGTGGGACTCTCCTTTGCGTGGAAGGCAATCTTGGCAATTCGGATATGTAGATCTCCTTCTCCGTAACCGACTCTGTGTAACCCTAGCCCCCTCCGGTGTCTATATAAACCGGAGGGTTTAGTTCGTATGACCAACAACAATCATAATCATAGGCTAGCTTCTAGGGTTTAGCCTCTACAATCTTGTGGTAGATCAACTCTTGTAATACTCATATCATCAAGATCAATCAAGCAGGAAGTAGGGTATTACCTCCATCGAGAGGGCCCGAACCTGGGTAAACATTGTGAGGGAGTCCTGGACTATGGGGTGTCCGGATAGCCGGACTATCATCATCAGCTGGACTCCAAGACTATGAAGATACAAGATTGAAGACTTCGTCCCGTGTCCGGATGGGACTTTCCTTGGTGTGGAAGACAAGCTTGGCGATACGGATATGTAGATCTCCTACCATTGTAACCGACTCTGTGTAACCCTAGCCCTCTCCGGTGTCTATATAAACCGGATGGCTTTAGTCCGTAGGAAAAACAACAATCATACCATAGGCTAGCTTCTAGGGTTTAGCATCCTTGATCTCGTGGTAGATCTACTCTTGTAATACCCACATCATCAATATCAATCAAGCAGGACGTAGGGTTTTACCTCCATCAAGAGGGCCCAAACCTGGGTAAAACATCGTGTCCCTTGTCTCCTGTTACCATCCGCCTAGACGCACAGTTCGGGACCCCCTACCCGAGATCCGCCGGTTTTGACACCGACATTGGTGCTTTCATTGAGAGTTCCTCTATGTCGTCACCTATAGGATCGATGGCTTCTTCGATCATCAACAACGACGCAGTCCGAGGTGAGATCTTCCTCCCCGGACAGATCTTCGTATTCGGCGGCTTTGCACTGCGGGCCAATTCGCTTGGCCATCTGGAGCAGATCGAAAGCTATGCCCCTGGCCATCAGGTCAGATTTGGAAGTTTGAACTTCACGGCTGACATCCGCAGGGACTTGGTCTTCGATGGATTCGAGCCACAGCCGAGCGCGCCGCACTTCCATGACGGGCATGACTTAGCTCTGCAACCGGACAGCAACCTGGAGGCCGCACACGAGTCCGCTCCGATCTTCAATTCGGAGCCGGCTGCGCAGATCGAGGACGGGTGGCTGGACACCGCCTCGGGGGCTGCAACCTCTATGGCGATAGAGCCGAACACTGACCTTGTCCCTCATGAAGCTCGTGACTCCGAGGTGCCGGACTCCTTGCCGGACTCCGAACCTCCCGCGCCCCCTCCAGTCGAATCCGATTGGGCGCCGGTCATGGAGTTCACCACTGCGGACATCTTTCAACACTCACCTTTCGGCGACACCTTGAGTTCGCTAAAGTATCTCTCATTATCAGGAGAACGCTGGCCGGACTGCGGTCAGGACGGTTGGGATGCGGACGACAAAGAAATTCAAAGCCCACCCACCACCCACTTAGTAACCATTGTCGACGATCTAACCGACATGCTAGACATCGACTCCGAAGACATCGACGGTATGGACGACGATGCCGGAGACGACCAAGAACCAGCGCCTACTGGGCACTGGAAAGCCACCTCATCATATGACATATACATGGTGGATACACCAAAAGGAAGCGACAACGAGGAACAACGGGACGTGGCGAAGGACAACTCCCCCAACAAACAACCAAAACGGCGACGCAAGCGCCGCCCGAAGTCCCGCCTCGATAACAATGGCACCCATACTGACCCAGCCTTAGAGCAGGGTGAAGCGGTGGACGACGAACATGCCACCAAGCAACCATCCGAACAGGATGGATTGGACAAGCAACCCATCCCCGGCGAAAATAACAGTCCAAACGATCTCATGCCCGACAAACCACCGGAGCATAAGAACCTTCATAAAAGGCTCGTCGCCACTGCAAGAAGTCTGAAGAAGCAAAAGCGGATGCTCAAAACAGCGGAGGACGCACTCAGAATGAGATGGAGCAAAGTACTCAATACCGCAGATAAATACGGCAATAGTCACCAGGCGAAGAGCTACCCGAAGCGCAAGTTGTTGCCCGAATTTGACGAGGAGGCCGTAGAGCCCCCACAGTCAAAAAACAAAGACGCCGCCTGGCCGGATAGACGACCAGATGACAGGCTAAGAGCGGCAAGGGGCGCGGCACACAAGCCGACACACGATCCACATAAAGATCCTCGCAAAAAAGATGGCCCGGCCAGGTCCATCTATGGGCCAAAAAAGAAGGCTCCAGGGAGCAATACAACCCGCCGAGTGTTTGAAGACAACGACACACCTAAATACAAGGGCGCCGCACACCCACTATGTTTCACTGATGAGGTACTGGACCATGAATTTCCAGCAGGATTCAAACCCGTCAACATAGAGGCATATGACGGACAACAGACCCCGGAGTCTGGATTGAGGATTATATCCTACACATACATATGGCCAGAGGAGATGATCTCCATGCCATAAAGTATATACCCCTCAAGCTCAAAGGGCCAGCTCGGCATTGGCTCAAAAGCCTCCCAGAAAATACCATTGGAAGTTGGGAAGAGCTCGAGGATGCGTTTCGAGCAAATTTTCAGGGGACTTATGTCCGCCCTCCGGATGCAGACGATTTAAGTCACATAACTCAACAGCCCGGAGAGTCAGCACGAAAATTTTGGAACAGGTTCCTCACCAAAAAGAACCAAATAGTCGACTGTCCGGACGCCGAAGCCTTAGCAGCCTTTAAGCACAACGTCCGAGACGAATGGCTCGCCAGACACCTCGGCCAGGAAAAACCAAGAACAATGGCCGCACTAACAAGCCTCATGACCCGCTTTTGCGCGGGGGAAGACAGCTGGCTGGCTAGATGCACCACCAGCGACCCGAGTACATCCGAAGTCAGGGATGGAAATGGGAAATCACGACGCAGAAAAGATCAGCGCCGGAATAAGGAAAATGGCCCAAATAGCACGGCGGTCAACGCCGGATTCAAAAGCTCTCGGCCGAATAATAAAACACTGCCCCTCAAGGACAACAGTGACGAGCTATCCAACCTAAACAAAATTTTGGATAGGATATGTCAAATACATAGTACCCCCGGGAAGCCTGCAAACCATACCCACAGAGATTGTTGGGTCTTCAAGCAGTCCGGCCGACTTAACGCCGAACGCAAGGGGTCCGACACACCAAGCGAAGACGACGAACCCCACAAGCAGCACGCCGGAAAACAGAAGACTTTCCCACTAGAAGTCAAAACAGTGAACTCACTTCATGTGATAACACGGAAACATAGTGCGGCACCTGCTATACCAGGACACCGTCCGCAGAATGGGGATAGACCCTACCGAAATTCACCATAGCAGCACTTCCTTCAAAGGAGTGACGCCTGGCCTTTACGCCAAATGTACAGGCTCTGTACTACTAGAGGTCGTGTTCGGTTCATCCGACAACCTCCGTCGCGAAAAGCTCATTTTCCATATCGCCCCATTCAAAAGTAGCTATCAAGCACTACTGGGACGCGAAGCATTCGCCCGCTTTAACGCAATACCGCATTACGCGTCTCCTACGCTTAAAATGCCTGGTCCATACGGCATAATCTCAGCAAAGGGTAAATCTGAGTGTTCCTCGACCACGGAAAACGTGAGACTGCGTTGACAGCCGCACACTAATCCGACCTTACTGGTCAAAGCCCTGAAAACAGGTCATTCAGACCTTGGACACGGTTAGGCGAGTCCGGCATAAATAAACAAGGGGCTTCACCGCCGCATACCCCTTCACAAGGGGCTGCACGTATAAACAATGAGAGCCAATAAAGCTCAAATTCATCATACTTTATTTTAACTACACCTTTTTGCACGATATTTTTCCAAACTAAGTTCTTCTCCTTTACAGATGAAGCACGTGCTACACCCGTCCAGGATACAGCACAACGGAGACACAGGCGCAGACGTGCAGCAGGGACCCGTTACAAGGATTCTTTTCAGATTAAGACCCTGCGTAAACCTTTCTTACTGTCTCTTGTTGATACACATCCCCCGGTTTCTTACCATAACCGAGGAGGAGGCTGGCGTTTTGGCATCGGCCGCGTCAGAAGTTCCTGCCCGTACCTGGACACTAGGGGCTTAGGGCATTGTTCTGCCCGGTATCATAAAGACCGAACACCTCAGGGAGTGTTCGGCGTCTCGAGTTAGGCCTTATATGCATCAGCTCCGAATCATGTCTTTGGTCAAATGTTGGGTTTGCCCGGCTCCTGTGTTTTGCTGCCTTACGTTCCGCTCCATCGGCTAACGCGGCACCAGGAGAACTACTGCGATTGTGCCCCGGTTCGGCCGGGCGAGCACCTCAGTAGAGAAAGCCGAAAACTGACTGTCATGATATAGCGAGAGACTGGTCAACCACTCGATCGACTACTGGATTGTTTAGAATTCCTCCGCTTTGACGAAGGACCGCTTCCCGGTCAGGCACATACGCGCCCCGAGTTCGGAGAAGCGCGGTGCCTCTAGGGGCTATATAGTAGCCCCACCTTCGAGCTCCTATGGCTAAGTGAAAGTGATAAAGCATTATAGTTCGGTTGCCTAGTTTGCTACGCTATCACCTCCTTCAAAGGACCAAGACGTTGGATTAAGTGTGAAAAAGCGCTTTTCTTTTTGCAAACACCCCCACACCACGTGCGTGGGGGCTGAAGCCAAAGACTGCCATCTTTCAGGTTATACATACACGGCCGCACAGGAGATAGTTCAATACTTGAACGCACAAGTATAAAAAGCTATTGCATTATAAATATGATCTCACAAATCATACACGTCATTTGAACATAACATCTTTCGAGCACTGCGACTCTACTAAACGAGCGCCCTGCAGGACTTCCTCAAAATAGTCCTCGGCGGGTGATCGGCCTTTGTCCGAACCCCGGGATGCAACAGTGGTGGCATCCATCTCCGCCCAGTATGTCTTAACACGGGCGAGAGCCATCCGTGCACCTTCTATGCATGCCGACCGCTTCATCGCCTTGATATGCGGCACCGCCCCAAGGAATCGCTGCAACAAGCCAAAATAACTCTCAGGCTTGGGCCTTCCCGGCCACAGATGAGCGACCACATCCGTCATGGCAAGTCCGGACAATCTATTCAGCTCAGCCCACTCAGCCAGCTGATTAGTCAACGGAAGTGGACGCTCCGGACTATGGAATTGAGACCAGAAAAGCTCTTCCATTTCGTGATCCTTCTGGCTTCGGAAGTGCACGACCGCGTCCGCCGCACTCGTCGCCAAATCCAGATAAGGATCCTCCGCACCACACAATTGGCCCAACTGAGCATACTTCGGATCCGTGAACTTCCTACGCAGCAGAAAGGGCTTTCCAGCCGCAATATCTCCGGCCTGACGCAGTTCCTCCTTCATAGCCCGCATCGCACTACGGACATCCTTGACTTTGGCGGCGGCCTTCTTCAGGTCCTCTTGCCCCGCTCAGCGTTCTCTTTCAAGAACCTCATAGCGGTCGGTAGCATCTTTTAATTTCACGGCCATTCCGGCCATCTCCTCCCTGCTTCGGCAATGAGCAGCCTTTTCGGCTTTTAGCTCTTCCGCTGCCTTCGAGGCAGCCGCATCACTTTTCCTGGCTTGCTCCTTGGCTCGAGCAAGCTCTGCTCGAAGGTCTTCCATAGCAGCGGCACCATCTGCATCAAGCATACAAATTGTAAGGAACAGGGATCAACTCCCTTACTAGGTGACCGCGGAGCAACCACCTACCCTGTGACTCGTTAAGTCGTTTATTGACTAGCGCGATGTCCGCATCCGCAACGTCGAGTTGCCGCTTCAGCTCGGCAACTCCATCAGTCCGGCTGGCCATTGAATGTTCCGCCACCTGCATAGGAAAGGCGACATACTATAACTGAGATTATGATCCTCGGCTTGTTGTCGCTTTCAACAGCATACCAAGTCTCAGGGGCTACTATCTATACAGGGTGCACTCCATGTGCAAAACTGTCAAAAGGTATGTCATTTTTTGCGTACCTCAAACCCCGTCAGCAAACATCCGACGGCCTCATACAACCCGCTCTCAGCGGACGAGATCCTTTCAATCACCATACTCATTAATGTGCGGTGATCTTCTGAGATAGATGCCCTCTTGAGCAAACCCTGCAGCTCCACCGGCCGTACTCCAGTGGGTGCCGAACTCCCCGGCCCCGCCGGACTCGGGGAGACCCTCCGTGACGACACCTCAGGGTCGTCCGCCCCGCCCGACGGGGCGGCAGATGGAGGCGTTTCGCTCTCCATCATCTCCGGACGAAGGTCCCCCGAAGATGAGCTCTGCTGAGATGGGCTGAGATCCGAACTACAAGGTGAAAACTTCGGTTACCCTTAGAAATAAAGTAGGGGCGTCCCCTATTACAAAATTCCCCCTTTTTTACTTACGGCTCGCTGGAGGGCTGATTCTTCTGGGGAGACTGTGCGGCCGGCGCTCTCCCCTGCACAGGACCTTCAGGTGCGGATTTCTTTCCCCGCTTTGAGGCCTTGGCCTCCGGGTCTTCGGAAGCGGTCCTCTTCTCCCCCTAGAAGGAGGGATTCTCGATTCCCCCCTTACTAAAAGCCTCCTTAGCAGAGGTGGTAGTTTCCCTATGCCCCCCTTCGCCCTCCTCCGAAGGTGCAACCTCCAACATTCTGATTAACACGGGATCCGGCGTGATCTCAAGGAGGGGGGCCGGACACCGTATCAGTTTTGCTTGCGCTATCCACTCCTGTCCAAGGGATAGCTGGTTAAAAGGCAAAACCCATGATAAATAAATGGACAATATGTCCGGACACAGGGCTACTTACTTGAGTATCCGGGCGATTGCAGCTTAGGCCAGCGTCCTCGGTCAAGTCCGGACGCATCTCTTGCTGTCCGAAGAACAGTCTGTACATCTCCACAGGTGTCAAACCCATGAAGTGTTGGAGAGCCCGTGGCCCCTCCGGATTAAATTCCCACAGGCGGAGGGGGCGACGTTTGCAGGGCAGAAGGCGCCGAATCAGCATAACCTGTGCCACTACGACCACATTGATCTCCCTTTCTTGGAGGCCTCGAATCCGGTCCTGCAACAGGGGTACGTCTTTGGACGGCCCCCAGTCAAGCCCCTTGTTGACCCATGATGTCAGCCATTATGGAGGGCCCGGGCGAAAGACGGGCAGCGGCCTCTGCCTGCTGCCCCTAGGAGCGGTGATATAGAACCACTCCTGTTGCCACAAGCCGAGCTCCTCCTGAAAAGATCCCTCGGACCTTGGAGCATCGGCCCTCTTGCTTATAACTGCCCCTCCGCACTCCGCCTGATGCCCCTCAATCATCTTCGGCTCCATGTTGAAGGTTTTGAGCCACAAGCCGAAGTGAGGGGTAGTGCGGAGGAAGGCTTCGCAGACGACAATAAATGATGAGATGTGGAGGATGGACTCCGGAGCCAAGTCATGGAATTCCAGCCCATAGTAAAACATGAGCCCCCTCACGAAGGGATCCATTGGGAAGCCTAAACCCCGACGGAGGTGAGACACGAACACGACGCTCTCGCCGGGCTCGGGAGTAGGAATAACTTGCCCTCGGGCAGGCAACCTATGCGAAATCTCGTAGGTTAAGTACCTGGCGTCTCTCAGCTTTAGCACGTCCTCTTCCGTGACGGAGGAGGGCATCCACCGGCCTCGTAGGTCGGAGCCGGACATTGTCGAAGGTCGAAAGTACCCGAATCTGGAGCCCTGGGTGTTGGAACTCGGGGCGAGGGGCGGATTCGATTGAGGATTGAAGAAAAAGAACGGGCCTTGGTCTCATTATAAAGAGGGAGAATACCAAGAGCCGTCCCCGTGACCGATTGGAACCCGCCTTCGATGGAGGAGGCGTGGCAACGGGCGCGGTTGGGTTACCCACGTCCGTATTGATGGGAATCCCGGAATAAGGGGAACACGATCTCTGCTTCGACAAGACGTGCCAAGGAAACCGCTTCGCTAAACACGCTGAGGTGGTACAATAAAAACGATTCGAGTAAAGGCTTGGTAGTGGTGTGACGTCACGCCACGAAATACGTCAGCAGATTGAACTTGTGTAAATATTATTCTCTCTACGGTGGTATGTGGAATTTATTTTGCAGAGCCGGACACTATCCTGGTGTTCACAATCTTCTATAAATTATTCGGAGAAGGAACCCGCCTTGCAATGCCGAAGACAACATGCGCGCCGGACTCATCGTCATTGAAGCCTGGTTCAGGGGCTACTGAGGGAGTCCTGGACTAGGGGGTGTCCGGATAGCCGAACTATCATCATCGGCCGGACTCCAAGACTATGAAGATACAAGATTGAAGACTTCGTCCCGTGTCCGGATGGGACTTTCCTTGGCGTGGAAGACAAGCTTGGCGATACGGATATGTAGATCTCCTACCATTGTAACCGACTCTGTGTAACCCTAGCCCTCTCCGGTGTCTATATAAACGGATGGCTTTAGTCCGTAGGAAAAACAACAATCATACCATAGGCTAGCTTCTAGGGTTTAGCCTCCTTGATCTCGTGGTAGATCTACTCTTGTAATACCCACATCATCAATATCAATCAAGCAGGACGTAGGGTTTTACCTCCATCAAGAGGGCCCGAACCTGGGTAAAACATCGTGTCCCTTGTCTCCTGTTACCATCCGCCTAGACGCATAGTTCGGGACCCCCTACCCGAGATCCGCCGGTTTTGACACGGACACATTGTGTCCCCCGTCTCTTGTTACCATTAGCCTTAGACGCACAGTTCGGGACCCCCTACCCGAGATCCGCCGGTTTTGACACCGACAATGTGTTTGTCACAGTAGGTCGCATTTTCTGTCATGCATGTACATCCATGACAATTTTATGACAGATCAAGATAGTCATACATGTGCTGTCGTAGAAGTGTTCCATGACATTACCAAAATTATTATCATGGAAGTGTCCACTTCCATGACGATAAATCGCGCGTCACAGAAGTGCTTTTGTCAAGGGTGACCGACACATGGCATCCACCATAACAGAACGCTGTTAAGCTATCGTGTCCGGTTTTGGATCCGATAACCCGTTAACAGCCCCGACCAATGGGGATTTTCCACATGTAAAATCATCATTGGCTGGAGGAAACACATGTCGGCTCACCATTGGGACAGATGTCATCCACTCATTGGACCCAAGGCGCCTATGATATGTTGACACGTGGCATGACCCAACAGAGGCCCATTCCTGTGAAAAGGTCGGCCCGTTTAACTTGGTAAAAAGGTGGCGGGCCGACCCACGGAAAGCCTATTAACGGCCTGTCCGCATATAGCCCATTTACAACCCGCTAACCCAGGGCCCGTTACGCCCTATCCGAATTAGGCCCAGTAGCGTCATCTGGGCCGTCCAATATGATTCCAGCCCGTTTTAACTTCCGGCCCATGTGTGGCCCATGACTTCTTTCGGCCCGTATGAGGCCCTTTGTAACTCTTGGCCCATTAACGGCCCGTGGTGAAATTGGCCCGTAATGAACATTGTATTACTTTATACCCATTAATGGTCCATTATTCCACTGGGCCGTTTCCAGCCCAAGTTATCTTTCGGCCTTCTCAGGGCCCATTTATTCTTGGGCTCATTTGCAACATTCGGTTACTTACGGCCCATTACTGTCATTTTCTGCTTGTGGGCCAAATTCAGCCCGTCGTTACAGTCGGCCCGCTTGTGGACCATTAATACGTTGGGTCGTTTTCATGTCAAAAGAACCCGTTGGGCCGTTTTCATACAGTTATCAAATACGGCCTATTAACGGCCCGTTATGGTCCACGAATAGTACGACCCATGATTGGCAAAATGATGATACACCCCGTAGAAGGCCCATGGATCCTACGGCCCATAGAAGGCCTACGGACCCTATGGCCCGTAGAAGGCCCATGGATCCTACGGCCCATACAGAAGGCCAAAAGATCCTACGCCCGTAGAAGGCCCATGGATCATACGGCCCACAGGAGGCCCATGGTTACAACAGTCCGTGTGCTGCCATGATTATTTTGGCCTAGTTACCAAAAATAGGCTATTGTGGCCGCTAGAAAAACACAGAAAAAGAACTGCAGTGACTACAAGCAAAGAACTAAACAAGACAATGAGGAAATAAATAAGCAAGCAATTAACGCTAGCCTATTACCGCTATTACACATATTATATCCACTAGGCATCAAAGTTTGCCACCAGTGCAAATATAGGGAACAAAGCAACATATTACATACACTGGCCGTCAAAATTGGCCACCAGCGCAAATAAACGCGACAGCAAAACAAGAGCATAACTGAAACAACTTCAGAAGAGCTTAAGAAACGTTATCCTAGGTATCCACCATGCTGGCAATAAGCTTAGCAAGCTTATTAGCTTTGTCCTGTTTGGCGCTAAAATCCTCCAACGCTTGTTGTTGCACCAGAAAGTATGCATCTGAATGCTCCAGGGACTTCTGCAGTCCTTCTGCTTCTTGTCGTAGCACAGCTGATCGATGTCTTTCAGCTTGTAGTTGAGACTCAAGAAACCGAATTGATTCAGACAGTGAGTTTGAATAGCTTGTGCAAGCGGTAGTGGCCAGTAACTCGAACACTAAACCAAGACAGGACTTTGGGGTTGTCTCACTGTCTTCAAGATAGTCTTCCTTAGCTGTTTTATCAGCTTTGTTGGAGACCAACAAGGATGTGTCACTATCCTAAAACTTATCTGCATTACTTCCTTTACCATTGCTTAATAAGGCACTCTTCCCCAATATTCTGTCAGCATTCTGAAAGAAGAAACAAGTAGACACATAACATGTTTAGCATGTACTAGTATATGAAACTCATTTCGGTGAACCAGTTCATTAGTAAGGTGGACATGATTAAACTACCAATTTTTCTATTGCCAAGTACTAGTACATAATAAAAGCATCAAACAAACATATATCTATGTCCTATGGTCACTGCATTCTCTTGCCAAATCAAATAGAGACACAGTTCAAATCATATCAGTTCAAGACAAAGCAGCAGTGAAAGAATACAAAGCGTGGGAAACTACACGGCACAACAAGATTTCAGATGGGTACCACGGGTCTACATGTACAACAACACCGTTGGCTCTGTTGTGATGCTAGTAATATGCATGATATGAGAAGTCAACTGTATACACAATTGAAATTGAAATCAACAGAGCTATTGATAAGAGCAAACCTGTTAAAGAAACATGCGTGAACATACCTACTATTCCATTGGAGTTTTGATTGGATCCCTCAATTTAAAAATAAGTTTGTATGAGTAAATACAGTGATACAAGAGCAAAGCAGTATGTACGATAGCAATCATAGTTAAAAAAGGCGCGCCTAGGCTCTAGGCGTTGGCAAAACGCATTGCACATAACTATGCTTAATCTGTGCATAACTGCGCATAAGCATGCGCTTTGGTCAGTAAAGCACAAGGCAGTGGCAAAACACACAATTAACGCCTAGCGCTTTTTTGAACTATGATAGCAATGGAATCTTAAATTAGAACAGTTGTTCTTCAGGTTTAGGCACTTGTTCTACATGAAGAGAGTACAGTAAGACGCAAGAATGTAGTACTTAAAAATAGAAAATGAGCTCATAGACCTTACCACATTCTTGGTTCGGGACCAGTACAGAACAAGGTGTTCCCAGTCATGGTCCAGTAAATGTGTCTCAGGAGAACGTAAGGGAATTTGATGAGTTTCTTTGCCGGTGAAGTACATTTTCTTCAGGTAATTCCGATACTGCCACCAAGCATTTTTGAAGATAGCATAGGTATTAGCACAGGTTACCTCATCCTGAGTTTCCAAATCGGTCCTTCTCTATAGAGAAAAATGGGAAAATTTGTTGTATTATAACCATCATGGAGGTAGGATGTATGGGACAAAGCAAAGTAATTGCCATGAATAACATTACTTACACATAACTCCTGGACAAACACCTGCAACTGGCATTTTCCTTCATCTTCAGTATAATATTTCCAAGATGGGAAGATACGCACATACAATTTAACAACATCAAATGCGATAGCTGCTTAACTATGACTAGCTGGTTGTGCTTCCTCTACAGGAATAGGCGTACTAAATGGTGGAGTTGGGGTTCGCCGTGGTAGTACTAGCCCTTTGGGCACTGGAGCTGCCTTACTAACTGCTCTTGTTTGGGAGCTCTGTGGTGGAGATGGTGCTGTGTCAATAGGAACTGGGTTACTATCTGCTGGGGTTGGGGTTAGATTGGGTGAAGCTGGTTCTCTGTCCATCGCAGTAGGGGTACAATCTGCGAGAGTTTGGGTTATGTGTGGTAGGGATGGTTCTTGTGCATGTACAACAGGGGTGCTATCTCCACCAAGAGGTAGCACTGTTTTATTTGAAGACCGTGTTTTTAGTCCACTGGATACTGGCATCACCCCCTCCAATTCAAATGGCTGATAAATAGGAAACATAGTTGAATGTACATACATCGTATGAGAGACAGATGTAATAGATAGTGTGGAAAAGGGCATGAAATAGTTGACATGTATATTGTTTAACTAAAATGGATAGCATGACACAATTTCACATATATGATGTCTATCTAAACTAGATAGCATAGCATAACATAATTCAAAGATATGATGAATAACTAAACAGGATCACATGACATAATTCACCTACATGGTATCTAAGTAATCAGGATCGCATCATTTAATTCACATATGTGATTTATATGCTAAACAGAGGGCATTCGATATGATGTCCAAACTAAGAACATGGCGTTGAATATTGTGTATATGATGTCTAAACTATGCAATGCAAGACACCATATGCATGATATGAGCAGTATAACCGTGCCAAGTTTGAGCATACACCTCGGTGGGGGAATAGGACTGGTCATCTGTCTCTGAATCCATCTCTGAGGAGCTATCGGGACCCAACAAGAGATCTGCTTCGACAGGTAGCACTGTCTGCTCTGAAGGCCTTGTTTTCACTCCAGATTTTTCCATCTCCCACCCAAATGGCTGATTCACAGGAAGAGTAGTTTAATGTACAAACATTGTCGACAAATGGAAATGTAATGAAGAAAAGGATGGGCAAGATATCATTCAAATATATGATGCCTGGTTAAACAGGATGGCATTGCACATTTCACATATATTATGGCTGGCTAAAAGACATGAGACTGCATAATTCCCATATATGATATAGAAACTAAACAGGTGGCATTACAGAACATGTCTAAACTAAGCAGATGACATATATGATGTCAAAAGTAGGCACTGCAAGGCAACATATGCATGATATGACTAACATCATCATGCCAAGGTAGAGCAAACACCTTGGGGGGTAAATAGGAGTGGTCAGCGGCGTCTGAATCCGCCTCAGAACAGATATCTTCCTCTGGATTACAATCTGGAGAGGGGTGGGGAGGGTTTGCCATTGAACCCACCATGGAGCGATGTCTGCATGACATTGTATTGCCGCGCAAAACTCTTCTCTTTTTCTCTACATGTTCAGCATGACTGTGTACAATATCTGACATGCATACGAAAAAATATGGTGAGATTATGTAAGGAGAGCATGCAGAAATTTAGAGTGATGGTAACAACCAGTGGATGGATCCAAAAATAATGATAGCAGGCGGATGATCGCTTTAAATTAATAAAAAGATAGATGATGATTGCTTTACTATTTGTTTCCCACTCAAGATGAACAATATAGGCATACCCTAGGTGAACCAGATATTAGACAGACATACTATTCATTGCTGCCTCGATATGTGCCCCACAACTAATTTAGAACTCAAGTTTGAACATTAATTTGGACCTGACTTGGAGTCCAAGAGGTGAACAGGACGATAAAGTAGCAAGTAATTTTAAGCAATGCATAACATAAGCAGAAACAAAAGAGTGCGACCTCTCTCGTGGACCCGTGTACTCCTCAGGTTCATCTGCTGAGTCGATGATGATGATGCTGTTGTGGTGGGTGCCGGCGGCAGGGAAGGAGATCTGAGGCGGCGAAAGACGGTCATGAGTCATGATGTCTGGTTTGGTGGATGCTTCTGTCGATGGAGCAGCTTAGGTGAGGTGGATGACGTCGCGACAGGAGCAGGACAAACCACACAAAGTTCCCTTTGACACCTACCTGTAACTGAAGTAATTCTGTAAGGGCTCATTTGGCTTGCATGATTGTTAAAACGCAAGGATAGGAAAAACACCAGAATAGGATAGGAATGCAAATGGTAAACAGAGCATTGGTAAACACATGATTTCTGTCAACTTGGGTGTTTGGTTTACAGGAATTGGAAGAGCAGAGGAATGCAAAGAAACATGGCCAAAATAAAGTGAAACCATATGAAAGCGTGTACATTTAGAATGTTATTTTGCCACTAATGCACTTGGTCTTGTTTTCATGCATAGGATTTTGAAAAGTAGGTCCAGGTGGATGTTTTTCTTCATTCCTTTCAACAAAATACATGAATAATTGAATAGTAGAGTGCCATTGGAAAATTCCCTATTGCTATGTTTTTCCATTGAACCAAAATAGCCCTAATGGATCGACGTGAATGTATAGTAATAAGTGATGCAACAAGTGTACAACCTCTTTGCCGTAGCCATGTCGACCTCAACATCATTGGGTTGGTCGCTGAAGCAGTTGAGGCAGAGGTGGCTGTCGGAGGTGTGGAGGAAGATCCGAGGAATCTGTAGACGGCGTCCAGGGCACTGCTCTGTTGTGATGGATCTTTCTGTTGTTGGAGCAGCTCCGGTGAGCCGTAAGATGCCAAGGCTGAAGCAACACAAGACAGACATCGTCAATCTCAAGTGGGATTCTAATAGCATCTCCAATAGATGATGTAAAATAGATGTAAAATTTACATCACCAAAAACCACCTAACTACAACAGATGAGGTAAAAACTGTTGATTCTGAACTTAACTATCGAAACTGAAATTTACTATGAAATCTGAATGCTACTGTCGAAACTGAACGCAATGGTAGTCGAGAGGCACTTGACATGTAGTTTAGGGAGGGCCTGCAGTTCATCTTCAACCTGCACCCCCCTGAGCCACCAACCACCACCAGCCGAACCACCGGCCCCAGCGGCGCCTCGCCGCCCCGAAACAACTCCCCACTGCCGCCCCGGTCAACCCTCTAGGCCCGCCGCCCCCACCCTGAACCCTAAGATAGATAGTGGGGTACCTCTCCAGCGAGCCCCCGTCCCCGCTGCGGGTGGTTCTTCCTTAACTCCGGCGAGCCCCCCAACCCCTGAAAATCGACTGACCCAAAAGTCGATTCAGTCGACTGAAGTGTAGCTAAATTGGAGCAGAGCAGCAGCAAGAGCGAGGGTTGAGTAGCAGTAGCAGCTGGGCGAGTGAGCGATCGAGCGAGAGCCGGAGCAGTGATACGTCTCCAACGTATCTATAATTTTTGATTGTTCCATGCTATTATATTACCCCTTTTGGATGTTTATGGGCTTTATTTTACACATTTATCATTTCTGGGACTAACCTACTAACCGGAGGCCCAGCCCATAGTGCTGTTTTTTTTTCCTATTTCAGTATTTCGAAGAAAAGGAATATCAAACGGAGTCCAAACGGAATGAAACCTTCGGGAGCGTGATTTTTGGAATGAACGTGATCCGGAGGACTTGGAGTGCAAGCCAAGAAGCAGCCAAGGCTCTCACGAGATAGGAGGGCGCCCCCCCTGTAGGGCACGCCCCCTGTCTCGTGGGCCCCTCGGGCGTCCACCGACGTACTTCTTCCTCCTATATATACCTACGTACCCCGAAAATATCCAGGGAGCACCCGAAACACAATTTCCACCACCGTAACCTTCTGTATCCGCGAGATCCCATCTTGGAGCCTTCGCCAGCGTTCTGTCAGAGGGGGAATCGACCACGGAGGGCCTCTACATCAACATCCTTGCCCCTTCGATGAGTTGTGAGTAGTTTACCATAGACCTACGGGTCCATAGTTATTAGCTAGATGGCTTCTTCTCTCTTTTTGGATCTCAATACAATGTTCTCCCCCTCTCTTGTGGAGATCTATTCGATGTAATCTCTTTGTGGTGTGTTTGTCGAGATCCGATGAATTGTGGGTTTATGATCAAGTTTATCTATGGATAATAATTGAATATTCTCTGGATTCTTTTATGTATGATTGAGTTATCTTTGCAAGTCTCTTCGAATTATCGGTTTGGTTTGGCCTACTAGATTGATCTTTCTTGCCATGGGAGAAGTGCTTAGCTTTGGGTTCAATCTTGCGGTGTTCTTACCGAGTGACAGAAAGGGTTGCAAGACACATATTGTATTTCGAGGATAAAAAGATGGGGTTTATATCATATTGCATGAGTTTATCCCTCTACATCATGTCATCTTGCTTAAGGCGTTACTCTGTTCTTTGTGAACTTAATACTCTAGATGCAGGAAGGAGTCGGTCGATGTGTGGAGTAATAGTAGTAGATGCAGGCAGGAGTCGGTCTACTTGTTATGGACGTGATGCCTATATACATGATCATGCCTAGATAATCTCATAATTATTCGCTTTTCTATCAACTGCTCGATAGTAATTTGTTCACCCACCGTAATACTTATGCTATCTCGAGAGAAGCCTCTAGTGAAACCTATGGCTCCCGGGTCTATCTCTTATCATATTTGCTTCCAATTTAATTTTATTTGCATCTTTACTTTTTGCATCTATATTATAAAATACCAAAAATATATTTATCTTATCATACTATCTCTATCAGATCTCACTTTCGCAAGTGGTCGCGAAGGGATTGACAACCCCTTTATCGCATTGGTTGCGGATTCTCAGTTTGTTTGTGTAGGTGCGTGGGACTTTTGAGGAGCCTCCTACTGGATTGATTCCTTGGTTCTCAAAACTGAGGGAAATACTTACGCTACACTTGCTGCATCAACCTCTCCTCTTTGGGGAAAACCAACGCAAGCTCAAGACGTAGCAAGAAGGATTTCTGGCACTGTTGCCGGGGAGGTCTTCGCTCAAGTCAAGACATACCAAGTACCCATCACAAAACCATCTCCCTCGCATTTACATTATTTGCCATTTGCCTCTCGTTTTCCTCTCCCCCACTTCACCCTTGCCATTTTATTCGCCCTCTCTTTCCCAATCTTCTCCTCTCTTTTGCTTGCCCTTTCGTTTGCTCGTTTGGTTGGAATAGATGCTTATTTATTGCTAAATAGAGAACCTAAGATCTATGGATCCTCATCCCGCTTGCTAATCTCTTTAAGAGATCCAATTATGATGAACCAATTGCTAGTGAGTTTTGTGCACTAGATTAACTTTATGAAGCTTTGCTCAAAATTTGTGAATCTGAAAATTATGATGAAGAAATTTATGAAGAGATTCACGATAACTCCTTGAATAAAAAGCATGATTGCAATGGTTTTCCTATAAATTCTCTTGATGTCAATTGTGCTAATAATATGCAAAACCGGGGATGCTAGTTTTGCTATGTCTACTACTTGTTTCAATGATCATGATTGGGGCGATTCTTCTTATAACATTGAAAATTTATTTAAGCCCCATGATGAATATGAGATTGATAATAGTGTTTGCAATAATATTGAAAGTGGGTTTGGAAGAGTGTCAACTTTATATCCCACATATTTGGAGTATGTTCAATCTTATGATATTTTTGATAAAAGTGGGTTCGGAAAGGTCATGACTTTAGTTAATGTTAATCCCACTATTTTGGAAGAGTGCCAACTTCGCATGCATGTGGATCGTGTTCAAAATATTTTATGTGATAGCTATTTTGTTGATTTTGCTTATGATCCTACATGTAATTATTATGAGAGAGGAAACTATGGTTGTAGAAATTTTCATGTTACTAGATTACCTCTCTTCATGTTGAGATTGCTATTATCTCTTTGTTCTTCCTTGCATATGCTAACTTTTGCTTGCCTTGATAATTTGTTTGATTACAAGATGCCTATGCATAGGAAATATGTTAGACTTAAGTGTGTTTGTCACATGTTTTATGATGCTCTCTTTGTGCTTCAATTCTTGTCTTTCATGTGAGCATCATTGAAATCTCAATGCCTAGCTAAAAAGGCTTTAAAGAAAAGCGCTTGTTGGGACACAACCCAATATTTTTCCTTGCTGTTATTTAATAAATCTTGAATCTACTCTCTGTTTAGATGTGTTTTTATCTTTTAGTTAGTGTTTGTGCCAAGTAGAACCTATAGGATAAACTATGATGATAGTTGATTTGATTCTGCTGAAAAACAGAAACTTTGCACTCACGAGAAAAAATTCAATAAATCACACAAACGTGATTTTTCATTGATTCTTTTTGATGCTGATCAATAAATAAATTTTACAGTACTTACTATTTTGGTAGGATTTTTAGAGTTCCAGAAGTTTGCGTTAGTTACAGATTGCTACATACTGTTCTGTTTTTGACAGATTCTGTTTTTCGTGTGTTGTTTGCTTATTTTGATGCATCTATGGTTAGTAAATAGTTTATAAACCATAGAGAAGTTGGAATACAGTAGGTTTAACACCAAAATAAATAAAGAATGAATTCATTGCAGTACCTTATGTGGTGGTTTTGTTTTCTTTCACTAACGGAGTTTATAAGATTTCCTGTTGAGTTTTGTGTTGTGAAGTTTTCAAGTTTTGGGTAAAGCTTTTATGGACTATGGAATAAGGAGTGGAAAGAGCCTAAGCTTGGGGATGCCCATGGCACCCCAAGATATTCAAGAATAGCCAAAATCCTAAGCTTGGGGATGCCCCGGGAAGGCATCCCCTCTTTCGTCTTCGTTCATTGCTAACTTTACTTGGAGCTATATTTTTATTCGCTACATGATATGTGTTTTGCTTGGAGAGTCGTGTATTATATTAGTCTTTGATTTTTAGTTTACCACAATCATCCTTGCTGTACACACCTTTTGGGAGAAGCCTATTTGATTAGAATTTGCTAGAATACTCTATGTGCTTCACTTATATCTTTTGAGCTTGATAGTTTTTGCTCTAGTGCTTCACTTATATCTTTTAGAGCACGGTGGTGTCTTAATTTTGAAGAAATCTCTAGTCTCTCATGCTTCACTTATATTATTTTGAGAGTCTTTTAGAACAGCATGGTATTTGCTATGGTTATAATTTGGTACTAGAATGATGAGCATCCAAGTTGGGTATAATAAAAACTATCATAGAAAAAGAATTGGATGCCATGATCAACTTGATGCTTGATAATTGTTTTGAGATATAAAGGTAGTAATGTTAGGGTCATGCTAGTGGGTAATTATGAAATTTAGAAATACTTTTGTTGAAGTTGGCAAGTCCCGTAGCATGCACGTATGGTAAAAGTTGTGTGACAAATTTGTTGCATGAGGTGCTCTTTTGATTGTCTTCCTTATGAGTGGCAGTCGGGGACGAGCGATGGTCTTTTCCTACCAATCTATCCCTCTTGGGGCATGCATAGTAGTACTTTGCTTCGAGGGCTAAGTAGACTTTTTCAATAAGTATATGAGTTCTTTTTTGACTAATGTGAGTCCATGGATATATGCACACTCATCCTTTCACTTTGCTAGCCTTTATTATTACTGCGCAACTTTCGCCGGTATCATAAACCCTTTATTTACCTTCCTCAAAACAGCCACCATACCTACCTATTATGGCATTTCCATAGCCATTCCGAGATATATTTCCATGCAACTTTCCACCGTTCCGTTTATTATGACACGTTCCATCATTGTCATATTGCTCTTTTGCATGATCATGTAGTTGACATCGTATTTGTGGCAAGGCCACCTTCATAATTTTCATATATGTCGCTCTTGATTCATTGCATATCCCGGTACACCGCCAGAGGCATTCATATGGAGTCATATCTTGTTCTAGCTTTGAGTTGTAATTCTTGAGTTGTAAATCCATATAAGTGTGATGATCTTCATTATTAGAGCATTGTCCTAGTGAGGAAAGGATGATGGAGGCTATGGTTCCCCCACAAGTCGGGATGAGAGTTCGGACTTTACAAAAAGAAAAAAAAGGAAAAAAAAAGGAAAAAAAAGAGAAAGGCCAAAAAGAAAAAAAGAGGCCAAAGAAAAAAAGAAAAGAAAAAGAAAAAATAAAATGAGAGAAAAAGAGAGAAGGGACAATGCTACTATCTCTTTTTCCACACTTGTGCTTCAAAGTAGCACCATGATCTTCATGATAGTGTGTCTCCTATGTTGTCTTTTTTCATATACTAAGTGGGAATTTTTCATTATAGAACTTGGCTTGTATATTCCAATGATGGGCTTCCTCAAAATGCCATAGGTCTTCGTGAGCAAGCAAGTTGGATGCACACCCACTTAGTTTCCTTTGTTGAGCTTTCATATATTTATAGCTCTAGTGCATCCGTTGCATGGCAATCCCTACTCACTCATATTGATATCTATTAATGGGCATCTCCATATAGCCCGTTAATACGCCTAGTTGATGTGACACTATCTTCTCCCTTTTTGTCCTCACAACCACCACCATATACCACCATAGTGCTATGTCCATGGCTTGCACTCATGTATTGCGTAAGAGTTGAAAAACCTGAAGCGCGTTAAAAAGTATGAAACAATTGCTCGGCTCGTCATCCGGGTTGTGCATGATGGGAGTATTTTGTGTAATGAAAATGAAGCATGGCCTAACTATATGATTTTGTAGGGATAAGCTTTCTTTGGCTATGCTATTTTGATAGGACATGATTATTTGTTAGTATGCTTTGAAGCATTACTATTTTTATGTTTTATAAGCTTTTATTTTGAATCATTTGGATCTCAACATTCATGCCACAATAAAGAAAATTACATTGAGAATTATGCTAGGTAGCATTCCACATCACAAATTTCTTTTTATCATATACCTACTCAAGGACGAG
Organism: Triticum aestivum; assembly: GCF_018294505.1. Taxonomy (NCBI): domain Eukaryota; kingdom Viridiplantae; phylum Streptophyta; class Magnoliopsida; order Poales; family Poaceae; genus Triticum; species Triticum aestivum. The sequence continues at coordinate 286,663,237 of NC_057813.1, read as the reverse complement.
CAGGAATTAAGCTTGGGGATGGTTGATACGTCTCCAACATATCTACAATTTTTGATTGTTCCATGCTATTATATTACCCCTTTTGGATGTGTATGGGCTTTATTTTACACATTTATATCATTTTTGGGACTAACCTACTAACCGGAGGCCCAACCCATATTGCTGTTTTTTTGCCTATTTCAGTATTTCGAAGAAAAGGAATATCAAACGGAGTCCAAACGGAATAAAACCTTTGGGAGTGTAATTTTTGGAACGAACGTGATCCGTAGGACTTGGAGTGCAATCCAAGAAGCAGCCGAGGCTCCCACGAGATAGGAGGGCGCGCCCCCCCCTGTAGGGCACGCCCCCTGTCTCGTGGGCCCCTCGGGCGTCCACCGACGTACTTCTTCCTCCTATATATACCTACGTACCCCGAAAACATCCAAGGAGCACCCAAAACACAATTTCCACTGTCGTAACCTTCTGTATCCGCGAGATCCCATCTTGGTGCCTTCACCGACGTTCTGCCGGAGGGGGAATCGACCATGGAGGGCCTCTACATCAACATCCTTGCCCCTCCGATGATTTGTGAGTAGTTTACCACAGACCTACGGGTCCATAGTTATTAGCTAGATGGCTTCTTCTCTCTTTTTGGATCTCAATACAATGTTCTCCCCCTCTCTTGTGGAGATCTATTCGATGTAATCTCTTTTTGCGGTGTGTTTGTCGAGATCCGATGAATTGTAGGTTTATGATCAAGTTTATCTGTGGATAATAATTGAATCTTCTCTGAATTCTTTATGTATGATTGAGTTATCTTTGCAAGTCTCTTTGAATTATCGGTTTGGTTTGGCCTACTAGATTGATCTTTCTTGCCATGGGAGAAGTGCTTAACTTTGGGTTCAATCTTGCGGTGTTCTTACCCAGTGACAGAAAGGGTTGCAAGACACATATTGTATTGTTGCCATCGAGGATAAAAAGATGGGTTTATATCATATTGCATGAGTTTATCCCTCTACAACATGTCATCTTGCTTAAGGCGTTACTCTGTTCTTTGTGAACTTAATACTCTAGATGCAGGCAGGAGTCGGTCGATGTGTGGAGTAATAGTAGTAGATGCAGGCAGGAGTCGGTCTACTTGTTATGGACGTGATGCCTATATACATGATCATGCCTAGATAATCTCATAATTATTCGCTTTTCTATCAATTGCTGGACAGTAATTTGTTCACCCACCGTAATACTTATGCTATCTCGAGAGAAGCCTCTAGTGAAACCTATGGCCCCCGGGTCTATCTCTTATCATATTTCCTTCCAATTTACTTTTATTTGCATCTTTACTTTTTGCATCTATATTATAAAATACCAAAAATATATTTATCTTATCATACTATCTCTATCAGATCTCACTTTCGCAAGTGGTCGTGAAGGGATTGACAACCCCTTTATCGCGTTGGTTGCGAGTCCTTAGTTTGTTTGTGTAGGTGCGTGGGACTTTTGAGGAGCCTCCTACTGGATTGATACCTTAGTTCTCAAAACTGAGGGAAATACTTACGCTACACTTGCTGCATCACCCTCTCCTCTTTGGGGAAAACCAACGCAAGCTCAAGACGTAGCAAGCAGCAGCAGCAGCGCGAGCGAGCGAGCGAGATCCGGAGCAGCAGCAGCATATCCGGCTTGTATGGACGCCGCCGCCGAAGGGGCCTCGCACTTGGGGAGAGCCGCCGTGGGGATGTCGCTCACGGCGCCGGCTTCAAGGTAGTTGCTCCATGGGGGTGCGGGATGGAGCACCATTGGTGCCGGGAGGTCGAGTTAAGGAGAAGGTGCGATGCGATGAGTGTACAACCTCTTTGGTGGCACCGAGTAGGCCTCGGCTTCGTCCAAGGAGTCGGTGAGGATGCTGCGGTTCTGGTGGAGCAGGTTAAGGAGGTGCTGTGGGAAAGGAGCAACCGCGATAGACGAGGCGATCATCGGAGAAGCTCCTTGGAGGTGGAGGACGGGGCGGCTGAACCGGCGGGACGACGAGATGGACGGCGGATCCTCATCCGGGGAGGTGGACGAGGGACGTCGAGCTGTTGCGGTGGACGACATCGTCGGGGAAGAGGCTCCGGCTGAGTAGTGGTGAGGTGGCGGACGGAGGAGGGTGGGGTTTCGCAGCTAGAGCGGAGAGGTTATGGCGGCCTGGGATTTCGAATGGCGAAAAGGGGGCGATGGGAGGGGGTGAACCATGACTTAGGGACGCGCTTGTCCAAAATGTAGGGTGTGTTACAAAAGTACCCCCCACCGATTTGAACTAGCGGGCCTTTCGGCTCAGGGTTAGAAGGGGGATTTCGCGTGTCGGGATTTGGCAGCTGGAGGGAGTTTTCGCGCGCATTGTAGTTTCGGGATAGCAAGGCGCGGTTGTGAAGGCGCCAGTTTTGGGAGCACGATATCTGAATTTTCGGGATATAACAAGACGCGGGTTGAATTTTAGGGACAAGCCTAACATGCAGTAATATTGTACTTGTACGTACCAAATCAATTCACACTTCCCTCAACCAAAAAGAAATTGAAAAAAATAAAACTATTCACACCACACAAAGAGAGAGTCTTGCCCCGTTTTACTATACAAATGCTATTCAAAGCTACTCCCGCCTTCCATCTATATAGGGCCTAATGCATTTTTTGATGCTAACTTTGACCAAATATTAGAGCAATAATATATGACATGGAACTTACACAAAGCACACCGTTAAATTCGTCTATGAAAGGTTCTTTCAATGATATAATTTTCACATTGTGCATGTCATGTACTATTAATCTTGTCAATAGTCAAAGGCGGTCTTAAAAAAACTCATTACACCCTATATAGATGGAAGGAGGGAGTATGAACACATGTTATGTCCAATTAAATTTTTTCGCTTGCTGTATAATGCATGTAACCTACTCATACCCACATTTTAGTGCATTCCAAATGTCTATACTACCGCTGCAATTCGAACCAAATTTGAAATCGTTTCTCTATTTCAATAAGAATCTACAATCATGATTGTTGCCAACTTCAACCATCATTCGTGTATTACCTTAATAACACACCACATGATTACTATAGAGATAGATATGAACTATGTGTACTACATGAACTCGAATTCTATTTTTTGAATACACTTGATGTTGATTCCAAATAATAGTACATTTGATGTACTGACTATATATTCATAATCTAAACCATGTTCCATACGTACACCGTGTTTATCACACAAAGTATAGTGCCCCGCCCCCTACATTATGACAAGTATTTAGACCTGAGCTGCAAAAGCCACACATTAGCCCAAATTATAATCAATGTTCTATGTATTATACGTAGTACTAGCAAGATGCCCATGCGTTCCGCAGAACATCAACATGATCAAGGGGCCTAATTTGGAAATATGGAGAGGGGTGTGGGTATCTTTTTTTCAAAATTGACGTAGTTTCCTTCCTATTCGCCAGATATAAATCGGACGGCCTATATTGCAGGATGGCATGCACACCATCATCAACAACTCCATTTTTTATAAGAGTAGAGATAAAATATATTATATGTAGTATAACATGTTCATAACCACACCATGTGTATCATCGTTATATATATTCACACATGCATCGGTTTAAAACACTATGATAAATTCTTCAAATATTCGAATTCGCTTTTTATAATGAAGTATGATCTCTATTCATCTTTTACACCCACACAATCCTCTTATCTTTGTAGCTAGCGCTAACTTTCTCTCATGCATGCACACGCCCGCATCCCTCTCATCCTCCCTCAGCATTCTCTAGCTCCATCGCGCAAATTCATCTTTTCACTTTAGGTCGTTCACCCATGGTGTGTGTAGGCTCCCAACTCCTTCTTTACGGCACACATCGATCGATATGCCTCTCTAGCCAGGTGCGCCTAGCACAAACACAAGCTTCCCCTCTTCTCTTATCACCGTCCATGCCTCACTCCCACCACTCTTTTCATCGATCTCGCACTCGCACACTCCTTCCCCCTCGATATAGTATGCCTCTTGTACCACCTCCTAGATGCATCCCTCTCTCTCTATCCTTCTCCTCGTGCCTCATTTGCTTCTAACACACACATGCATGTATACCGATCGATCTCCCAACATATACCTAGATCGACTTTAACTATTCCTCCACATCGATCGACGTACCTCACAAGTTATGTCTCTCCTTTCTCTAACAAAGGGCGATTGATCTTCCTATGTAGTTACGTCTGCTTACCATAGCCATACCGTCCCCCCTCATCATTCGTGCATGCCTCCTGACCCGTCTCTCACACGCACGTGCACAGACAACAAGCAGCCATCTCCTCTCTTATTGATATTGCGGGCGTGCCCTCCGTTTGTCTAGCAAGACTATCCCACCATTTGTTAGAAGCAACTCCACTACCACCCCCTCCAACACTCTAGCTCTGTCTCTCTCCCAACCTTATTCCTCTCCTGCACATATGTATGGATGCCGATCAATCTCCCTTAATACATGAGGTAGATCGATCTCCTTAATACATGAGGTAGGCCTCTCTCCTCCTCCACACATATACCTGAAGGAAATATGCCCTAGAGGCAATAATAAAGTTATTATTTATTTCCTTATTTCATGATAAATGTTTATTATTCATGCTAGAATTGTATTAACCGGAAACATAATACATGTGTGAATACATAGACAAACAAAGTGTCACTAGTATGCCTCTACTTGACTAGCTCGTTAATCAAAGATGGTTATGTTTCCTAACCATGAACAATGAGTTGTTATTTGATTAACGAGGTCACATCATTAGTTGAATGATCTGATTGACATGACCCATTTCATTAGCTTAGCACCCGATCGTTTAGTATGTTGCTATTGCTTTTCTTCATGACTTATACATGTTCCTATAACTATGAGATTATGCAACTCCCGTTTGCCGGAGGAACACTTTGGGTGCTACCAAACGTCACAACGTAACTGGGTGATTATAAAGGAGCATTACAGGTGTCTCCAAAGGTAGATGTTGGGTTGGCGTATTTCGAGATTAGGATTTGTCACTCCGATTGTCGGAGAGGTATCTCTGGGCCCTCTCGGTAATGCACATCACATAAGCCTTGCAAGCACTGCAACTAAGATGTTAGTTGTGAGATGATGTATTACAGAACGAGTAAAGAGACTTGCCAGTAACGAGATTGAACTAGGTATTGGATACCGACGATCGAATCTCTGGCAAGTAACATACCGATGACAAAGGGAACAACGTATGTTGTTATGCGGTCTGACCGATAAAGATCTTCGTAGAATATGTAGGAGCCAATATGGGCATCCAGGTCCCGCTATTGGTTATTGACCGGAGACGTGTCTCGGTCATGTCTACATTGTTCTCGAACCCGTAGGGTCCGCACGCTTAAGGTTACGATGACAGTTATATTATGAGTTTATGCATTTTGATGTACCGAAGGTTGTTCGGAGTCCCGGATGTGATCACGGACATGACGAGGAGTCTCGAAATGGTCGAGACATAAAGATTGATATATTGGAAGTCTATGTTTGGACATCGGAAGTGTTCCGGGTGAAATCGGGATTTTACCGGGTTACCGGGAGGTTACCGGAACCCCCCGGGAGCCAAATGGGCCATCATGGGCCTTAGTGGAAAGGAGAAAGGGGCAGCCCAAGGGGGCTGCGCGCCTCCCCCCTTCCCCTAGTCCTATTAGGACTAGGAGAGGTGGCCGGCCACCCCTCTCCCTCTTTCCCCCTTGGGAATCCTAGTTGGAATAGGATTGGAGGGGAGTCCTACTCCCGGTAGGAGTAGGACTCCTCCTGCGCCACCTCCTCCTGGCCGGCGCCTCCTCCCCCCTTGGCTCCTTTATATACGGAGGCAGGGGCACCTCTAAACACACAAGTTGACACAAGTTGATCCACGTGATCGATTCCTTAGCCGTGTGCGGTGCCCCCTGCCACCATATTCCTCGATAATACTGTAGCGGAGTTTAGGCGAAGCCCTGCTGCTGTAGTTCATCAAGATCGTCACCACGCCGTCGTGCTGACGAAACTCTTCCCCGACACTTTGCTGGATCGGAGTCCGGGGATCGTCATCGAGCTGAACGTGTGCTCGAACTCGGAGGTGCCGTAGTTTCGGTGCTTGATCGGTTGGATCGTGAAGACGTACGACTACTTCCTCTACGTCGTATCATTGCTTCCGCAGTCGGTCTGCGTTGGGTACGTAGACAACACTCTCCTCTCGTTGCTATGCATCACATGATCCTGTGTGCGCGTAGGAAATTTTTTGAAATTACTACGAAACCCAACAGTGGCATCCGAGCCTAGGTTATTTATGTTGATGTTATATGCACGAGTAGAACACAAGTGAGTTGTGGACGATACAAGTCATACTGCCTACCAGCATGTCATACTTTGGTTCGGCGGTATTGTTGGACGAGACGACCCGGACCAACCTTACGCGTACGCTTACGCGAGACCGGTTCCCTCGACGTGCTTTGCACAGAGATGGCTTGCGGGCGACTGCCTCTCCAACTTTAGTTGAACCAAGTATGGCTACGCCCGGTCCTTGCGAAGGTTAAAACGGAGTCTATTTGACAAACTATCGTTGTGGTTTTGATGCGTAGGTGAGATTGGTTCTTACTTAAGCCCGTAGCAGCCACGTAAAACATGCAACAACAAAGTAGAGGACGTCTAACTTGTTTTTGCAGGGCATGTTGTGATGTGATATGGTCAAGGCATGATGCTGAATTTTATTGTATGAGATGATCATGTTTTGTAACCGAGTTATCGGCAACTGGCAGGAGCCATATGGTTGTCGCTTTATTGTATGCAATGCAATCGCGATGTAATGCTTTACTTTATTACTAAACGGTAGTGATAGTCGTGGAAGCATAAGATTGGCGAGACGACAATGATGCTACGATGGAGATCAAGGTGTCGCGCCGGTGACGATGGTGATCATGACGGTGCTTCGGAGATGGAGATCACAAGCACAAGATGATGATGGCCATATCATATCACTTATATTGATTGCATGTGATGTTTATCTTTTTATGCATCTTATCTTGCTTTGATTGACGGTAGCATTATAAGATGATCTCTCACTAAATTATCAAGAAGTGTTCTCCCTGAGTATGCACCGTTGCCAAAGTTCGTCGTGCCCAGACACCACGTGATGATCGGGTGTGATAAGCTCTACGTCCATCTACAACGGGTGCAAGCCAGTTTTTGCACACGCAGAATACTCAGGTTAAACTTGACGAGCCTAGCATATGCAGATATGGCCTCGGAACACGGAGACCGAAAGGTCGAGCGTGAATCATATAGTAGATATGATCAACATAACAATGTTCACCATTGAAAACTACTCCATCTCACGTGATGATCGGACATGGTTTAGTTGATTTGGATCACGTGATCACTTAGAGGATTAGAGGGATGTCTGTCTAAGTGGGAGTTCTTAAGTAATATGATTAATTGAACTTAAATTTATCATGAACTTAGTCCTGATAGTATTTTGCAAATTATGTTGTAAAATCAATAGCTTGCGTTGTTGCTTTCATATGTTTATTTTGATATGTTCCTAGAGAAAATTGTGTTGAAAAATGTTAGTAGCAATGATGCGGATTTGATCCGCGATCTGAGGTTTATCCTCATTGCTGCACAGAAGAATTATGTCCTTGATGCACCGCTAGGTGACGGACCTATTGCAGGAGCAGATACAGACGTTATGAACGTTTGGCTAGCTCAATATGATGACTACTTGATAGTTTAAGTGCACCATGCTTAACGGCTTAGAATCGGGACTTCAAAGATGTTTTGAACATCATGGACCATATGAGATGTTCCAGTAATTGAAGTTAATATTTCAAGCAAATACCCGAGTTGAGAGATATGAAGTCTCCAACAAGTTCTATAGCTAAAAGATGGAGGAGAATCGCTCAACTAGTGAGCATGTGCTCAGATTGTCTGGGTACTTCAATTGCTTGAATCAAGTGGGAGTTAATCTTCCAGATAAGATAGTGATTGACAGAATTCTCTAGTCACCATCACTAAGTTACTGAACTTCATGATGAACTATAGTATGCAAGGGATGAAGAAAACGATTCCCGAGCTCTTCGTGATATTGAAATCGACGAAGGTAGAAATCAAGAAAGAGCATCAAGTGTTGATGATTGACAAGACCACTAGTTTCAAGAAAAGGGCAAAGGGAAGAAGGGGAACTTCAAGAAGAACAGCAAGCAAGTTGCTGCTCAAGTGAAGAAGCCCAAGTCTGGTCCTAAGCCTGAGACTAAGTGCTTCTACTGCAAAGGGACTGGTCACTGGAAGCGGATCTACCCCAAGTGATTGGCGGAAAAGAAGGATGGCAAAGTGAACATAAGTATATTTGATATACATGTTATTGATGTGTACTTTACTAGTGTTTATAGCAACCCCTCAGTATTTGATACTAGTTCAGTTGCTAAGATTAGTAACTCAAAACGGGAGTTGCAGAATAAACAGAGACTAGTTAAGGGTGAAGTGACGATGTATGTTGGAAGTGGTTCCAAGATTGATATGATCATCGTCGCACACTCCCTATACTTTCGGGATAGTGTTGAACCTGAATAAGTGTTATTTGGTGTTGGCGTTGAGCATGAATATGATTTGATCATGTTTATTGTAATACGGTTATTCATTTAAGTAAGAGAATAAATTGTTGTTCTGTTTACATGAATGAAACCTTATATGGTTACACACCCAATGAAAATAGTTCGTTGGATCTCGATCATAGTGATACACATAATCATAATATTGAAACCAAAAGATGCAAAGTTAATAATGATAAATGCAACTTGTTTGTAGCACTGCCGTTTAGGTCATATTGGTGTAAAGCGCATGAAGAAACTCCATACTGATGGGCTTTTGGAATCACTTGATTATGAATCAGTTGATGCTTGCGAACCATGCCTCATGGGCAAGATGACTAAGACTCTGTTCTTCGGAACAATGGAGCGAGCAATAGATTTGTTGAAAATCATACATACTGATGTATGTGGTCCGATGAATATTGAGGCTCGCGACAGGTATCATTATTTTCTGATCTTCACAGATGATTTGAGCAGATATGAGTATATCTACTTGATGAAACATAAGTCTGAAACATTTGAAAAGTTCAAAGAATTTCAGAGTGAAGTGAAAAATCATCGTAACAAGAAAATAAAGTTTCTACGATCTGATCGTAGAGAAGAGTATTTGAGTTACGAGTTTGGCCTTCAGTTAAAAACAATGTGAAATAGTTTCACTACTCATGCCACCTAGAACACCACAATGTAATGGTGTGTCCGAACGTCATAACCGTACTTTATTAGATATGGTGCGATCTATGATGTGTTTTACCGATCTACCACTATCGTTTTGGGGTTATGCATTAGAGACAGCTGCATTCACGTTAAATAGGGCACCATCTAAATCCGTTGAGACGACACCGTGTGAACTATGGTTTGGCAAGAAACCTAAGCTGTCGTTTCTTAAATTTGGGGTTGCGATGCTTATATGAAAAAGTTTCATCCTGATAAGCTCAAACTCAAATCGGAGAAGTGCGTCTTCATAGGATATCCAAAGGAAACTATTGGATACACCTTCTATCACAGATCCGAAAGGCAAGACTTTTGTTGCTAAATTCGGAAACTTTCTGGAGAAGGAGTTTCTCTCGAAAGAAGTGAGTGGGAGGAAAGTAGAACTTGACGAGGTAACTGTACCTGCTCCCTTATTGGAAAGTAGTACATCACAGAAAACTGTTTCTGTGACACCTACACCAGTTAGTGAGGAAGCTAATGATGATGATCATGAAACTTCAGAACAAGATACTACTGAACCTCGTAGATCAACCAGAGTAAGATCCGCGCCAGAGTGGTACGATAATCCTTTTCTGGAAGTCATGCTACTAGATCATGATGAACCTACGAACTATGAAGAAGCGATGGTGAGCCCAGATTCCGCAAAGTGGCTTGAAGCCATGAAATCTGAGATGGGATCCATGTATGAGAACAAAGTTTGGACTTTGGTTGACTTGCCCGATGATCGGCAAGCAATTGAGAATAAATGGATCTTCAAGAGGAAGACGGACGCTGATAGTAGTGTTACTATCTACAAAGCTAGAATTGTCGCAAAAGGTTTTTCGACAAGTTCAAGGTGTTGACTACGATGAGAGCTTCTCACTCGTATCTATGCTTGAGTCTGTCTGAATCATGTTAGTAATTGCCGCATTTTATGAAATCTGGCAAATGGATAAACAAAACTGCATTCCTTAATGGATTTATTAAAGAAGAGTTGTATATGATGCAACAGAAGGTTTTGTCAATCCGAAAGGTACTAACAAAATGTGCAAGCTCCAGTGATCCATCTATGGACTGGTGCAAGAATCTCGGAGTTGGAATATACGCTTTGATGAGTTGATCAAAGCATATAGTTTTATACAGACTTGCGGTGAAGCCTGTATTTACAAGAAAGTGAGTGGGAGCACTACAGCATTTCTGATAAAGTATATGTGAATGACATATTGTTGATCGGAAATAATGTAGAATTATTCTGTAAAGCATAAAGGAGTGTTTGAAAGGAGTTTTTCAAATAAAGACTTCGGTAAAGCTGCTTACATATTGAGTATCAAGATTTATAGAGATAGATCAAGACGCTTGATAAGTTTTTCCAATGAGTACATACCTTGACAAGATTTTGAAGTAGTTCAAAATGGAACAGTCAAAGAAAGAGTTCTTGCCTGTGTTACAAGGTGTGAAGTTGAGTAAGACTCAAAGCCCGACCACGGCAGAAAATAGAAAGAGAATGAAAGTCATTCCCTATGCCTCAGTCATAGGTTCTATAAAGTATGCCATGCTGTATACCAGATCTATTGTATGCCCTACCACTGAGTTTGGCAAGGGAGTACAATAGTGATCTAGGAGTAGATCACTGGACAGCGGTCAAAATTATCCTTAGTGAAATAAGGATATGTTTCTCGATTATGGAAGTGGAAAAAGGTTCGTCGTAAAGGGTTACGCCGATGCAAGTTTGACACTAATCTAGATGACTCTAAGTCTCGGTCTAGATACATACTGAAAGTGGGAGCAATTAGCTAGAGTAGCTCCATGCAGAGCATTGTTGACATAGAAATTTGCAAAATACATGTGGATCTGAATGTGGCAGACCCGTTGACTAAGATTCTCTCACAAGCAAAACATGATCACACCTTAGTACTCCTTGGGTGTTAATTACATAGCGATGTGAACTAGATTACTGAATCTAGTAAACCCTTTGGGTGTTGGTCACATAGCGATGTGAACTATGGGTGTTAATCACATGATGATGTGAACTATCGATGTTAATCACATGGTGATGTGATCTAGATTATTGACTCTAGTGCAAGTGGGAGACTGAAGGAAATATGCCCTAGAGGCAATAATAAAGTTATTATTTATTTCCTTATTTCATGATAAATGTTTATTATTCATGCTAGAATTGTATTAACCGGAAACATAATACATGTGTGAATACATAGACAAACAAAGTGTCACTAGTATGCCTCTACTTGACTAGCTCGTTAATCAAAGATGGTTATGTTTCCTAACCATGAACAATGAGTTGTTATTTGATTAACGAGGTCACATCATTAGTTGAATGATCTGATTGACATGACCCATTTCATTAGCTTAGCACCCGATCGTTTAGTATGTTGCTATTGCTTTTCTTCATGACTTATACATGTTCCTATAACTATGAGATTATGCAACTCCCGTTTGCCGGAGGAACACTTTGGGTGCTACCAAACGTCACAACGTAACTGGGTGATTATAAAGGAGCATTACAGGTGTCTCCAAAGGTAGATGTTGGGTTGGCGTATTTCGAGATTAGGATTTGTCACTCCGATTGTCGGAGAGGTATCTCTGGGCCCTCTCGGTAATGCACATCACATAAGCCTTGCAAGCACTGCAACTAAGATGTTAGTTGTGAGATGATGTATTACAGAACGAGTAAAGAGACTTGCCAGTAACGAGATTGAACTAGGTATTGGATACCGACGATCGAATCTCTGGCAAGTAACATACCGATGACAAAGGGAACAACGTATGTTGTTATGCGGTCTGACCGATAAAGATCTTCGTAGAATATGTAGGAGCCAATATGGGCATCCAGGTCCCGCTATTGGTTATTGACCGGAGACGTGTCTCGGTCATGTCTACATTGTTCTCGAACCCGTAGGGTCCGCACGCTTAAGGTTACGATGACAGTTATATTATGAGTTTATGCATTTTGATGTACCGAAGGTTGTTCGGAGTCCCGGATGTGATCACGGACATGACGAGGAGTCTCGAAATGGTCGAGACATAAAGATTGATATATTGGAAGTCTATGTTTGGACATCGGAAGTGTTCCGGGTGAAATCGGGATTTTACCGGGTTACCGGGAGGTTACCGGAACCCCCCGGGAGCCAAATGGGCCATCATGGGCCTTAGTGGAAAGGAGAAAGGGGCAGCCCAAGGGGGCTGCGCGCCTCCCCCCTTCCCCTAGTCCTATTAGGACTAGGAGAGGTGGCCGGCCACCCCTCTCCCTCTTTCCCCCTTGGGAATCCTAGTTGGAATAGGATTGGAGGGGAGTCCTACTCCCGGTAGGAGTAGGACTCCTCCTGCGCCACCTCCTCCTGGCCGGCGCCTCCTCCCCCCTTGGCTCCTTTATATACGGAGGCAGGGGCACCTCTAAACACACAAGTTGACACAAGTTGATCCACGTGATCGATTCCTTAGCCGTGTGCGGTGCCCCCTGCCACCATATTCCTCGATAATACTATAGCGGAGTTTAGGCGAAGCCCTGCTGCTGTAGTTCATCAAGATCGTCACCACGCCGTCGTGCTGACGAAACTCTTCCCCGACACTTTGCTGGATCGGAGTCCGGGGATCGTCATCGAGCTGAACGTGTGCTCGAACTCGGAGGTGCCGTAGTTTCGGTGCTTGATCGGTTGGATCGTGAAGACGTACGACTACTTCCTCTACGTCGTATCATTGCTTCCGCAGTCGGTCTGCGTTGGGTACGTAGACAACACTCTCCTCTCGTTGCTATGCATCACATGATCCTGTGTGCGCGTAGGAAATTTTTTGAAATTACTACGAAACCCAACAATACCAACCATTGTACCTCTATAGTTAATTGGGCCTCCCTCTTCCCCCACCACACACCGATAGTCGAGCGCTGCAGGTAGGTATCCATGCCATAGAGACAAACTGCACATGTCCCCTCTCACGTTCCAGTAGGCCAGCCACTCTATATCTTTGACATGGGCACACACAAATTCGATGGCACTCTTTATTGATCGCATGCGCGCGCGCGCACACACACACATCATCCCTCTCTTCGATTCTATGGAAACCTCAAGCCGATGATACCTCCACTCTCTTCTTGTGGATCACCCCCTCTATATATATGTTATATCCAGGACTCTATTTCACACACATTGCATGTGTTACATTTTTTGATTGACCCCCCCCCAAAAAAAAACTCTCATGAACCCATACACTATATCTCTCTAGGTTTGTATCTCTCTCACACAACTCCACGTAGGTGGTGTACGTATACAAGAAGAGAATAGGTGCACTGTGCATGTACTCATGCTTCGTGCCCAGCCACACCTGCGCGGGTACACGGTGGAGCTCATTTCTTTACGAAATGGCAACCCACGTGCTAATTTGAACGCTTGTAGGAGTTGTTTACCTAGGGAGGTCGTGTACCACGCGTGCACGAAACGAAGTACGACTTGACGCATTGCCACATTATTTTTAAATAAAGTTATAGCGCTCAATGGCACGTACACAAAATATAAAATGTTTTTTATCGAGAAAAAGGTAGTCCGCTCCACTATATACAATGGAGCCTGCCTGCCTGGTTTGTCTCTCTTCAGAGTATCTCACACAAGGCTGCGGTGGCCTCTCTCTCTCTCACCATTGGTCATTGATCCGGCTGAGGGAGTCCTGGATGAGGGGGTATCCGGACAGCCGGACTATATACTTTGGCCGGACTATTGGACTATGAAGATACAAGACTCAAGACTTCGTCCCGTGTCCGGATGGGACTCTCCTTTGCGTGGAAGATAAGCTTGGCGATCTGGATGTTAGATCTCCTTCTTTGTAACCGACTCTGTGTAACCCTAGCCCCCTCCGGTGTCTATATAAATCGGAGGGTTTAGTACGTAAGACAAGAACAATCATAATCATAGGCTAGCTTCTAGGGTTTAGCCTCTACGATCTCGTGGTAGATCAACTCTTGTAATACTTATATCATCAAGATTAATCAAGCAGGAAGTAGGGTATTACCTCCATCGAGAGGGCCCGAACCTGGGTAAAACATCATGTCCCCTGCCTCCTGTTACCATTAGCCTTAGACGCACAGATCGGGACACCCTACCCGAGATCCGCCGGTTTTGACACCGACATTGGTGCTTCTATTGAGAGTTCCTCTGTGTCGTCGCTACAAGGCTTGATGGCTCGTCTTGTTGTCAAGGACAACATCACCTCTGGGGGAGCCCTGGCGGTAGGCCAAACTCTCCGACTAGGCGGCTTCGTCATGACTGCCCGATCGGCTGCCGCGTCGACAATGACCTCTCGGGTCATCAAAAACAGCCTCCACGTCAATTCGGAACTCGCCGAACAGATGGATCCAATGGAGATCTCCTCCCTTAATAAGCTCTTGGATCGCATCGCCGCTCTGGGAGTCGCTACAGACTACGATCGGGTTGGGTTTAAACCTGACCAAAGGGATATCAAATCCCCACCGGTCACCCATGAGATAGCGGTAGTGGAAGAGCCACACATGGATTATCCCTCTACTTTGAGGATGAACTACGTCCGGATTACCGAGCTCTCTGAGCCGGATACCCGCTCGCGGGAGGACATGACCCAGACCCGGACTTAGAATCGGGCAATGGGCCAGAAATATTGGGCAACATCCCGGAGTCGGAGCTGCCAAGCCCGGAAGCTCCTCTGCCCCTGGATGTCAAATCGGGTCAGAATTCGGACTTAACTACGCCCACCCACCCTGATTTATGCCGTCTTTCCCATATCAGACAAGAGCCCCAAGAGACAGTACATCACTACTGGGCCAGATTCCTCATTGTGATAAACAGGGTCAGGGACTGTCGCGAGGAAGACGCAATCTCACTTTTTTGCAAAAATTGCACGAACGAAGGGATACTCAATGCTATAAGTCGCCGTGACATAGTACACTTTGCTGACTTAACAGCCATAGTACATAAGTACTGTGCGATGGAAAGCGCCTGGAAAACCCGAACAGACTTTGGGACAATCCGGCTCTCAATAAACCCTTCGTCCGAACTAAAAGGGCAAACTCTCGTAAGTTACCCGATCCAATTCCCAAAAAACCAAAGCCCACTCCAGGGCGTGGAACCGTATTGGAAGAATGGCTCAATGGGCCATGCAAAATTCACAACACGCTAGATACTACGCCAACACATAGCCTTAGAGCATGTTGGATACTCCGACAGGTAGCGAAAAGCGGCGAGGATCTTCTTGTAAACCATAAAGCAGAGCAACACCCCGCCGAAGACAACAATGCGGTACTGACAGTCTTCAAGACTTTCGCCTCAAATAATAGGCGCAAGCGAGCTCATCGAAATTTCGCTGAAGTCTGCCATGTGGCAAAAATAAATCCGTGGAGCGACACTGCTATAACATTCAGTGCCAGTGACGAACCTCAATTCCAAATAGCCCGGGCACCAGCCGCTTTGGTCCTTAGCCCAATCGTGGACGGCTTTCGGTTCACTAAAGTACTCATGGACGGCGGAAGCAGATTAAACCTGATCTATGAAGAAACCCTCAACAAGATGGAAATTGATAAAAGCCGCATTGAGCAAAGCAGCACAACCTTCAGGGGAATCATCCCTAGTCGGGAGGCACGGTGTGCGGGAAAAATCACACTGGATGTGGTATTCGGCACGCCGAAGAATTATAGGTCCGAAGAAATCACGTTCCAAGTGGCGCCGTTCGGCAGCCCACGCCCTTTTAGGGCGGGACGCATTCACAAGCTTTCAAGCTATACCACATTACGGGTACATGAAGCTCAAAATGCCCGGACCCAATGGAATCATCACTCTAGCCAGTGATCCAGACGTCGCACTCCGCGCCAAAAATAAAACCGCCACACTAGCCCTGGAAGCATTATCCGAAGCCCTAGCGGCCGAAGAACTAACAACGCTGCACGCCACAGTGGACGGAGACGACGTGATACTCGACAAACGACCCAAGTCCACATCATTCAAGCCCGCGGACGAGATAATCAAATTCCAAGTCCATCCAATGGACCCCACAAAGACAGCTTCCATCGGGACACAGTTGAGCCCCACAATGGACACCGCACTGCGAGACTTTCTACGCGAGAATTGGGACATTTTCGCCTGGCATCCTTCAGACATGCCGGGCATCCCATGCAGGCTGGCTGAACACAGCCTCAATATACTTAAATGATACAAGCCAGTCAAACAGACTCTTAGGCACTTCTTAGAGCCTAAATGGCAAGCCATGGGAGAAGAGCTAGCCAAGCTACTTGAGGCCGGATTCATCAGAGATATAAAGCATCCGGATTGGCTGGCAAATCTGGTAATGGTACCAAAGAAGGACAAATCCTGGTGCCTATGTGTCGATTTCAAAGACCTCAACAAGGCTTGCCCCAAGGATCCCTTCCCCCTCCCTCGCATCGACCAAATCATCGATGCCACCGTAGGACACGACTCACTATGTTTCCTCGATGCATACTCCGGATACTATCAAATAAAGATGGCAGAGTCCGACCAAGCCGCAACGGCCTTCATAACGCCATATGGTCCCTTCTGTTTCAACACTATGCCTTTTGGGCTCAAAAATGCCGGCGGAACCTATCAACGTATGATTTAGACATGCCTGGAGAAGCAAATCAGCAAAACAGTGGAGGCATACATGGACGACGTGGTCATAAAAACAAGACACGTTGAAACTTTAATAGATGACTAGAGACTTACGTTCGACAACCTTCGAACATACGACATCAATCTCAACCAGGAAAAATGTATTTTCGGCGTACCCTCCAGGAAGTTGCTCGACTTCATCGTTTCCAATAGAGGAATCAAAGTAAATCCGGCGAAAATCCGAGCTCTATCGCAGTTGGCTATTCCAACAGACCTCAAGCATGTCCCAAAACTAACTGGATGCGTGGCTGCCCTAAGCCGCTTTATCTCCCGATTAGGAGAAAAGGCACTACCTCTTTACCGCCTTCTTCGATGCACCGAACACTTCGAGTGGATGGATGCGACCACGGCCAGACTAGATGAAATAAAGACCCTATTGGCCAGCAATCCAGTCCTAACCGTGCAAAATACTGGCGAACCAATGCTATTATACATAGCCGCAACACATCAAGTTGTAAGCGCAGTGCTCGTCATGGAACGAGAAGCAGACGGATACAAGTTCCCGCTGCAAAAACTGGTATATTATGTGTCCACTATCCTCACTCCATGCAAATCCTGATACCCACACTATGAAAAGATAGCATATGCGGTGGCATCCCGGAAGCTACGACACTACTTTCAAGAGTGTTTGATTACGGTGGCCTCAGAAGTACCACTCAACGATATAATAAACAACCGCGACGCCACGAGATGAATTGCTAAATGGGCTATCGAGATCCTTCCATTCGACATAACATACAAACCACGGCGGGCCATTAAGTCGCAAGTACTGGCTGACTTTGTCGCCGAATGGACAAAAGCCAAACTCCCTAAAGAGTACGACACGTACTCCAGTTGGATCATGCACTTCGACGACTCTAAAATGCTGGCTGGATTGGGAGCGGGTGTAGTCCCGACATCCCCCCACCGGAGACACGGTCCAATACGTACTCCAAATATTATACATAGACTCAAACAACGCAGCCGAATACGAGGCTCTATCGCATGGTCTTCGGATGGCAGTCTCTATGGGCATTCAACGCCTAGAAGTGCGCGGGGACTCGAACCTCACAATATCTCAAATAAACAGAGATTTTGATGCCAAGGATCTGAAAATGGCGGCCTACCATAATGCCGTCCTCAAAATGTCAGCTCGGTTCGAGGGGCTCGAATTCCACCATGTGGCCCGAGAAAACAATCAAGCGGCGGATATCCTCGCCCGCATCGGCGCTAAACGCGACCCTGTCCCACCTAATATATTCTTGGAAAGGCTGTTCAAGCCATCCGTGGTATGGTAAGGGGGGTCCGGCAACCCCAGTCCGACTCCGAATACAACCCGAGATTCCGAACCATCTGACGTAATCGGGGGCTCCGCCACCGAAATAACACCTTCGGCCCACGAAATCATGGCTGTCATCGCCCCGTGGACTGATCCCTTCTTGGCCTACCTGAATAGGCAAGAGCTCCCCGAGGACCAAAATGAAGCACGTTGTATTGTGCGGTGTTCCAAGGCCTACAAAGTCCATGAGGGAGAACTCTATAAGAAAAGTGCCACCGGAGTGCTCCAAAGATGCATCTCCAAAGAGGAAGGGCGGCAGTTCTTGGCTGAAATCCATGCCGGACTCGGCGGGCACCACGCTATGGCTCGAGCACTTGTCAGCAAAGCCTTCCATACATGTTTTTATTGGCCGACAGCCCGGGCAGATGCACATGACCTTGTCCAACACTGCGTCGGTTGCCAGCTCTTCGCCAATCAGAGCCATATGCCCCCTACCGCTCTCCAAACAATCCCCATAACTTGGCCCTTCGCGGTCTGGGGGCTGGATATGGTCGGACCTCTTAAAGGGGGAAGCCATAAGAAAAAATACTTATTGGTCATGGTGGACAAGTTCACCAAATGGATAGAAGCCAAACCAGTTAAAACGGCCGAATCCGGACCAGTGATAGACTTCATATCAGGGGTTGTACGTTACAGCGTCCCCCACAGCATCATCACTGATAATGGCTCAAACTTCACAGCCGATGAAGTGAAAACTTGGTGCGGCAACATGGGCATTAAGCTCGATTACGCCTCCATCTATCATCCCCAAACAAACGGTCAGGTCGAACGTGCAAATGGTCTCATCATGAGCGACATCAAACCCAGACTAGTGCGATCCCTGACAGAATCGGACACGCACTAGGTCGAGGACCACGACTCTGTACTCTGGGGGCTGCGGACCACGCCGAATCGTACCACCGGATATACACCACTTTTTATGGTGTATGGCGCAGAAGCAGTACTACCATGCAACATAATCCATGACTCACCTCGCGTGCGCATGTACGAAGAGAAGGAAGCCGAGCTAGACTGGCAGGACAACTTAGATGCCCTAGAGGAGGAGCGCGACGTTGCAAAAGCCCGTTCCGCATTCTATCAGCAACAGGCTTGAAGGTATCAAAGCAGAGAAGTGCGGGCCAAAACTTATAACGTTGGCGAACTCGTTCTACGCCTACCGGAGAATAAGAAGGCCAAGCTCAAACCAAAGTGCGAGGGTCCCTTCATCATTGATAAAGTTCTCACCGGAGGAGCGTAGCGCCTGTGCAATGCATCCGATAACAGACTCGAGCCGAACCCATGGAACGCGGCCAGACTCCGGAGATTCTACGCCTAGTGCCGAACTCAGTGTTCGTCTCCTTACCCCCGCTCTTTTAATTATGTTCCCCCCTTTTTCCTTTCTCGCCCTTTTCACCTTATTCACACAAAGTATTTAATATAGTGCGGATGCTCGGATCACTCCGGCCGCACTATGTGTGCTCACTATACCTGGGGGCTTCCTATACGGAAGCTAAATATAATTACTTTTATGGCTTCCTGTCTACCACATATGCGTCCTTTTTCCATATGTGCCTTTTCTTGACCATTTTATGCATCGATATGACTTAAGATTTGGCCATTCTGGGTTGCCTGGCTCGTGTTTATGCCCTACGTTCCCGTTAATTTGGCTAGGGCATAAGGGGAGCACCTCTGCGATTGTTACTGCCGGTTCAACCGGATGTGTACCTTAGACTAGGTGAAGCCGAAAGCTAGCGTTCTTAAGGGAATATTCGGTCGGTGAACAAAAGATGTTTCTTTCGTTTATTACAACGTGAATCCCCAGATGCTTTGTGTCCTGCCTTTCTGTTCGCAGTTCGGACATGCACATCGATGCATGCATACCCAGGAAAGGAACCCCTAACGGAACTATTCTCCCTGGAAGATGTTTCTTACTACCCATGTAATATAACATAACTAGTTGGGTACTTGTCTGTTCAAGCACTTATGACCCCTACGCCTGGTTTCCACGCATACCCTGATTTTATATAACCGAGCGGGTATTCGGATACACCCCGGACTGTTGGATCTGGGGGCTGAAGCGAAAAGGTCCGCCATGACAAATGATTTTTAATCCGGCTAGGGACTACATATGTCCATTGAATTACATAGTCACTTGGACTGGCTATATTCTTCCTCTATACCATCCAACAGGCTATCTAGCCTGCAATCCTGTTGGGAATACTTTGCGACTAACACTACCTGGTCATACACCAGACTTACAAGAATCTCTTGCCCATCTGGCCCCGTCGGTCTGACTTCGGCCATATGGTTCAGGTCAATCTTGTCGTATCGCATCTTCACCATGGCCCGGGCTTCCCTTGCACCTTGTCGGCAGGCTGATATCTTCCATAACCGGAAGCGCCGCCGTGCTCCTTGGAGCATATCCACGAGCTCCCCCATGCCTCCTGGCAGGGAAGCGGATGGCCACAGGGCCTGGGCAATACCCTGCATCACCTGTCGAGCTCGTCCGTGCAGTTGTGAGAGATCTTGCAGCAAATCGCCTGCGGACTCGGGCATCTCCTCTTCAGGACGGCCCGTCAGCATACCTACAGACATAAACTCTTTTAATATGCTTCCTCGCCGAACTGTACTGCAGTTCGTTTAGGCACTCACCATAAATGCCACGACGAAGCCTCCTGTTCTCCTTCACGGAGTCCGCAAGCTGAGCTCGAACATCTGCTAATTCGACGCCCAGCCAGACGTTGGCATCTTGGAGATTGTTTTTCTCCTGCCTAACCTGTGTAAGCACACGCGCGCCAGCCTTTAGCTGTCTTTGGAGATGTGACTCACTATCTTTTACGATCTCCGGATTCTCCCCGGGATTGTCTGCAGAATTTTCTGTTAGACTTATAAAGCAAGCCAACTACTAACTGGTATATTTCCTTAAAATTTCTCTATTGAGACAAATTTTACCAGATGAGGCCTTCTGGGATTCCTCTAGTTTGGAAACCGCGGCCCTCAGCTGGGTCTTGCACTCCTCTAGCTCTTGAGACAAATGGGTATTCTTCTCTACAAGAACCTGTGCATACAATGATCCTTAAGTCAGTTGTTCCAACTGTTTCAAGTCTCAGGGGCTACTGCTATACATGCTTATCAAATTTCCTTACCCGTATATCTTTCGCATACTGGTCCATTGCTCGGGCGAGTCTGTCTTGGGCAGCTCGTATGTATGCGTCTCCCGAATTGAAGGCATTGAATGCCTCTTCGGAAAAGATACCATTGCGAAGTACGACCCATCGGCGCCGGTGATTCATGGCGCTCTCTACTTCAGAATTTGTGGCGGAGAGCCTATCCTTATCCTCTGTCGGAGGACAATTTGGCATCGGCCCCGCATTGGCCTCCTCTCTCGAAGCCGGTTCTGGAATCCGGCTGGTGGAGGCGTGACCGGCAGGATCTCCGGATATAGTCCGGCGACTACTCTTTCCGCCAGGACATGATGGACGCTGTTACATTTCAAACATGATAATCAGAGAGCAGATTTTAACTTTACCTCTGCGACAGCGTTTCGACCCTAACCGGCTTCCTCTTGAGCCTGCCTGGCCCGGATGCCCTTTGCTGACGAGCCCTCAAGGGCTCGGCACCGCATTCCGATGGTCGTCTCTATAGAAATGTAGTATTTGTACATAAGGCATGGTATAAGAAAGGAATCCTCTTCGGAGGCTAAGGCTTCAGCTTTGCTTACATGCGACGCGGGGAGTAGTCCGGGATAATCAGCGACAATAGCCACCAAGGCACCGTCGCAGCTGGCTTGATAAAATGTCCCGTCGACAAGCTCCACAGATATGTCCGGATCTTCTTCAAGCCCGGAGTCGAGGGCCCGGCCAGGATCCTCTAGCTACGGAGAGGGGCTGTTGAACTCTTTCACGGCCTGCCTTAGTTCCTTCTTAGAAATATCAAAGTAAATGATTGTGATGAAGGGCGCAAGAATGGATAGAGTTGAGTAAAGAGTAACAGCTCACCCAGCTTGGGGGTTGTACATGGAAAATCCATCCCGCGGTTTGATGCGGAGGAACTCCTCTTCTTCTCCTTTATATAAATCGAACAGTATTCTCTCTAGAGCAGTGGTGGAGTCCGGACCTTTACGACTGCAACGGGTGGCATCATCTTCCCCGTTGAAGTGCCACATGGGCTTCCCCCGATATTGAAGTGGCTGCACCCCTCGCATTATGCATATTGATATAACCTCGACTATTGTCAGTCCTGATTGGGCCAGTGCCTTTATCCTGCTCATCAGGAAGTGGAATTCTCGGGTATCTTCCTCCTGGGGGCTCCGAGGGCGCCAACTTCGGCATTTCTTCAGCGGAGCATTATTAAACTCAGGGAGGCCCGTCCGGATTGGATCCGGAAGGGGAACGTCATCTACATAAAACCACTCCGAGGGCCAGTCTTCGGATGCCTTCTTTGGAGTGCCGGACAGGTATCCGATCTGGGCTACGCGCCATATTTCGGCTCCGCCCACTTGATATATAGATTCCCCCTGATTACGAGGGACGAGGCAGAATAACTTCTTCCATAACTCGAAGTGAGCCTCACAGCCCAGGAATAATTCACAAAGGGCGACGTATCCTGCGATGTGCAGCACGGAGGCGGGGGTAAAGTTGTGCAACTGGAGGCCATAGAACTCCAGGAGCCCGCGAAGGAATGGGTGGATTGGAAACCCGACGCCTCTTAGCAAATATGGGATGAGGCATACTCGCTCCCCCTGAGATGAGTTAGGAGATCTCTCCGCTTGCGCCCCGCCATTGTAGGTGGCTAGTCTGGCTCGGACGAGGACCATGTACGCCGATGGAAGAAACCCTTGGGTCTGCAACTCTACTAAGCGGCTGTGGGGGACAAAACATTTTTCCCAATTGCCTGGCTTAGAGTTAAGGGAGCGAGAAGAGGAGCTGCGGCGACCGAACATGATGGAATGGTTTTTATGGACGCGCTCTGTTGAATGCTTGCTTGAGGGAAGAAGGCGAGATTTGGATCTGAGGATATCCATCTCTTCAAATAGACGGTTGGCTGCAAGGTCGGGGTGGCAAATGTAAAAATGCTCCGGCTCCTCGTATTCGCCCGACAAGCGGAGATGGCCATTATTGAGGCACAGAAGCCGAGGAATACAACATTGATGGGAAGCCGGACACTGTTTGCTACAACTGGTACTCTGGATTTGGAGAAGAACCCGCCTTGCAATGCTAAAGACAATCTGCATGCCGGACTCATCATCATTGAAGCCTGGTTCGGGGGCTACTGAGGGAGTCCTGGATAAGGGGGTATCCGGACAGCCGGACTATATACTTTGGCCGGACTGTTGGACTATGAAGATACAAGACTCAAGACTTCGTCCTGTGTCCGGATGGGACTCTCCTTGGCGATCCGGATGTTATATCTCCTTCTTTGTAACCGACTCTGTGTAATCCTACCCTCCTCCGGTGTCTATATAAACTGGAGGGTTTAGTCCGTAGGACAAGAACAATCAGAATCATATGCTAGCTTCTAGGGTTTAGCCTCTACAATCTCGTGGTAGATCAACTCTTGTAATACTCATATCATCAAGATCAATCAAGCAAGAAGTAGGGTATTACCTCCATCGAGAGGGCCCGAACCTGGGTAAAACATCGTGTCCCCTGCCTCCTGTTACCATTAGCCTTAGACACACAGATCGGGACCCCCTACCCGAGATCCGCCGGTTTTGACACCGACACCGGCCGCATCTCGTCCGCCGGGGGAAAGGGAGGAAGTGCATCGTTTCTCCGTTCGACGGTGCCGAGGCAGCACGTGCCGATCTGCGGTACACGCCGTTCTCTCTGACCAAGCTCCGACGCGGTAGGGCCTACGCCACCTGCTCGCTGTCGCAGTATGGGCAGATTCCGCCCGCCGCCGCTCACCTAGTTACATCCCGACGACCTCCAGGTATCCCCTCTAGCCTTCCTCCACTGCCCGTCTTCCCACGTCGCTGCATGTGGATCTTCCATAGTTCTTTGCCCAAAACATAGCTCGTCCGGCGTACTTTCCATATTGCAATCTCATCCTCACACCATTTTAGACAAATACAACTGTGTTGTTATCTTCCCTTAGGACAAGGAATATGCTTCTTTTTTGTCGTCGCATGTGTCATCAACTGTTATTGGCCAGTAATTGTTTCCTTTCTACCTCCTTTTTTGCAAATAGGGCTATCATTTCACCTCGTTTCTATTGCGACCTTTTGGTGAACTGCACAAATCACTTTTTTCTTAAGAGGGTTTTGTGCAGTTGTACTAAAATGTCACACGGGCAATGTCTCTACATTTCAGTGTGACTTCACAAAGGGAGATTGGTTTTGCTCTATCCTCCTCATCCAACTTCGAGCCTAATCTTCTCCAACTAGTTAGTCTTAAGAGAGACTACAAAGGTGACCGGCTTGTATTTGTGTGTTTATTGTTTCATCATCAGTCCTCTATTATCGTAATCACACTTAATATCTTTGGAACAGGGACGCTCAGCTCTATTTTAGTGGAACTGCACAAAATGATCGGAATGCTGCATGCTCCAGACAACTACTTTTTTCCCAACATGCCTTGTTGATTTAGACAGAGCTGGGGGGGACGTTGCTGCCAATGAAAGCATGGATCAATTTTACAAATTTCAAATATTTGAGTAGGCACTCGTTGAAATATCTAGAAAGACAAATACTCCGGAGTATATTTAAGAACCGAGGGGGTACTGCACAACCGCATGGGAGACTCAGCCCGGTCGTTGCGCCACATTAATAGTGAGTAATGAGCAGTTAAATCATAAGCCCCACCTTTCCCACTGTAAGTTGCTCGGAAGAAGCAACCATCAATATGCTCTTCTTTGAATCCGCTCATACTACTCCATCCATCACTGTTTATAGAGTGTGCTTCAGAAAAAAGAAAAAATTCTGTGGGACCAAGGCGACTAGCGATCGGCGTGAAAAATAGCATTGGTAGTTATAGCACGGCGTCTATTACTAGAGGAAATAATGCGTACACACATGCATGCAGTGCTTACACCCTGGGTACACACATGCATGCACTTATTCCACTCCGTAGTAGCACTCCCTCCTTTCCGGTTTATAGTGCTCAATTCAAAAATCTCACCAATCAAGGTAGATGGTGAGTGGTGGAATATTTTTTGTAGTTTTGCAAAAGCACCTAATTAATGCTCTTGCTTTCCTCAAAAAATTATGTTTATCAATGCGTTAATTGCAATGCATGCATGCATAAAGTACATGCATTGGTCAATTTTCTCTTAATACTTGCATGCAATGATTTAATGCACCTTGGAATCTGAACATGTGATGGAAAACAACCAAATTGAGCCTTATAAAATGGAAAAACTAAAATTTTGAGATAAGCCCTATAAACCGGAAAGGAGGGAGTACATCGAGAGAAAATCATGGACTTGATTGTGGTTACCACGCCCTAATTAATTGAGCATTTAAACCAAACGCATCTAAAGTCTCTCTGGTGGTGGAAATGTATTGAGAGAAATGCATCATAATGAAGCGCGCCCTGTAAACTGTGACGGAGGGAGGAGTAGTATGAAGGTGCAAAACCAAGTACGCATATGGCGAGTCGGTGAACACACCTCCTCTTGGCATGTCACTGACATGTGGGACAGGAGTGTGAGCAAACTGATCTCAATTGACGGCAAAATGGCCAACCTGTCGTTCCTTGAGAGAGACGAGGAGCGAGAACACACAGACGGGCTTGCACGGAGGCCAAGATATATTTGAGCATGGTTGGTTGATCGATATCATCATTACATGTTGGGCTGCCGTTTTCCGCACTTCTTCGGAATAAATGTGTACTTTATCAGAGATTAAAAAAATAAGAGTACAGACGCTCCACCATGCGGTTCTAGTGTAGTTGAAAGGATCGAGAAGAGGTGTCTAGAGGGGGGGGGGGGTGATTCGACACTAGGTGCTAAAAGTAACAGTTTTTAAATTCTTTAAGTTTAAGTGGAGTTTTAGCACAAATTTAACAATCACAATACATATTAAGTAAGCATGCAAAGAGTATATGAGCAGCGGAAAGCAAAGCATGCAACTTGCCAGAATGTAAAGGGAAGGGATTGGAGGATTCAAATACAATTGGAGACATGGATGTTTTTGTCGTGGTTCCGATAGGTGGTTCTATCGTACATCCACGTTGATGGAGACTTCAACCCACGAAGGGTAACAGCCGCGCGAGTCCACGGAGGGCTCCACCCACGAAGGGTCCACGCAGAAGCAACCTTGTCTATCCCACCATGGCCATCGCTCATGAAGGACTTGCCTCACTAGCGGTAGATCTTCACGAAGTAGGGGATCTCCTTGCCCTTACAAACTCCTTGGTTCAACTCCACAATCTTGTCGGAGGCTCCCAAGTGACACCTAGCCAATCTAGGAGACACCACTCTCCAAGAAGTAACAAATGGTGCATTGATGATGAACTCCTTGCTCTTGTGCTTCAAATTATAGTCTCCCCAACACTCAACTCTCTCTCACGGGATTTGGATTTGGTGGAAAGAAGATTTGAGTGGAAAGCAACTTGGGGAAGGCTAGAGTTCAAGATTCATATGGTAGGGATGGAATATCTTGGTCTCAACACATGAGTAGGTGGTTCTCTCTTAGAAATGGTAAGTTGGAAGTGTAGGTTCATTCTGATGGCTCTCTCCACGAATGAAGAGTGGGTGGAGGGGTATATATAGCCTCCACACAAAATCTAACCGTTACACACAATTTACCAATCTCGGTGGGACCGAATTGAAAAACTCGGTCAGACCGATTCAACAAATTTAGTGACCGTTAGGATTTTCGATGGGACCGACATGCAACTCGGTAAGACCGATATGGTTAGGGTTAGGGCATAATGTAATCTCGGTGAGACAGATTACACAAACTTGGTAGGACCGATTTTGGTAATAAGCTAACCAAAGAGTTGGTAAGGCAAACTCGGTAGGACCGATTTCATAAACTCGGTGGGACTGATTTTGGTAATAAGCTAACCAGAGAGTTTGCATTGTAATCTCGGTAGTACCGATTGCTCAAACTCGGTGGGACCGATTTTGGTAATGGACATACACAGAGAGATTACAATCCCATCTCAGTTAGACCGAGATCCCTATCGGTTAGACCGATTTGCCTAGGGTTTGTGGCAGTGGCTATGACATCTAAACTCGGTGGCGCCGGATAGGAAAAATCGGTGGGGCCGAGTTTGACTTTTGGTTTAGGTCATATGTGGATGTGGGGAAGTAGCTGAGGGTTTTGGAGCATATCACTAAGCACTTTGAGCAAGCAAGCCATTAAGCAACACCTCATCCCCTCTAGATAGTATTGGCTTTTCCTATAGACTCAATGTGATCTTGGATCACTAAAATAGAAAATGTAGAGTCTTGATCTTGAAGCTTGAGCCAATCCTTTGTCCTTAGCATCTTGAAGGGGTTCCACATCCTTTAGTCCATGGCACTTCATTGTTGAACTTGTCTGAAACATACTAGGTAAAAGTGTTAGTCCAACAAGAGATATGTTGACATTAATTACCAAAATCACCCAGGGAGCACTTGTGCTTTCAATCTCCCCCTTTTTGGTAATTGATGACAACATACATCAAAGCTTTAGATAGAGATATAGAGAATAGCAAGTAAAGCTTTGGAAAGACATGTAACAAGCATATGCTCCTCCTACATGTATGCAATCATGTGAATATGGAATATAGAAGCATGTGAGAGCATAACCATGACAGAGTAGGCAATGTGTTACATGTATCTTGGCTATATGCATCAGAGCCAAAATATGTGAATATGGGAAATGTACCTTCATGCTCATGAGTCCTTCTTGCAAACAATATGTACATCAGCAAGATTTCCTCATACACATGGCTATATAAAGAGTTTCTTTCCCTTAGAAGTCTTGCTCCCCCTGAATCTAGCATGGGATACTGGGAGAAGATAGGGAACAAAAAATCAGAGCTCAAAGAAACAAATGAACAGAGCTAATGCAAATGAGCACATATGAACATGTCTTTCCCCTCAAGAAGACATGTGGCATCTCTCCTCTTGAACACCAAGCATCTGGGATCCTGGAAGATTACTCTCTCCT
This sequence comes from Triticum aestivum, assembly GCF_018294505.1. NCBI lineage: Eukaryota > Viridiplantae > Streptophyta > Magnoliopsida > Poales > Poaceae > Triticum > Triticum aestivum. Next base: position 286,634,878 of record NC_057813.1, on the reverse strand, counting down.
TGAGTATTCTCTCCCCCTAGAGATATGATTAAGCTTTGGTGTGATCTCTCTCTCTACCCCTTTGACATCAATTTCCAAGAAGGGCTTCTGGAATTTGTCGTGAATGGGTTTGGTCCTTGAGTCACAGCACAAAGCACTAAGGAAAATGTGATGCTTGTAGAGGACAAGATTCATTGAGTGGAGCTGGATCAAGAGTAAAGCAGGAATAAATTGCAAGATGTTTTTCCTGTAGTGAAATCGGTGGCACCGAATGGTGTGCTTCGGTTGTACTGAAAGGATTCGGTTGGACCGAAAGCATCAAACCGGTGAGAACGAGTTCATCGCAGAGAAAACACTTGTCATCTTAGCTCACTAGACAAGTAAGATCTCACAAGGATTTGCAAGGAATTAACTGAAAGATTTGCAATGAATTGGATGCAGGGAATGCAGAACAAATAGAAAAGAAAGAAATCTAGATGAAGTTTTTTTTGAAAGGGGAAATAGATATGCATGAGACAAATGCAAGAACACAGAAAAGAACACAAGAAAAGTTCATCTAGAGATGGTCGGCGACAAAGTCACCTATGTTAGAGTATATTGACTTAGGAGTCAAGTGAGATCACTTGATCATAGGTCATACTCATCGTTTAAGCTCAAAATGGGGTTATCATTTTTCGTTTAAGCATCTTGATGTATTCACATCTTGTCGAGTTGCTTTGACTCATGACTTGGAGTAAAGCTTCTCTAAGATGGAATAACATACCTTGGGTGGTGGTGTTGATCGTGATCATGTAGTTGAACTTGTGTGGGTTGATCAAGGTTGATGTAGCTCATCAAGAGTTGGGAGCATCACTTGGAATTTGAGTCCATCTACCTACATGGGTTAGTTTTTGCAAGTAAGAGTACTTGTGTATCCAAAATGACAATCATGAAACTCAACATAGAATTTGTCAAAGGATATGTTTGAATGGTTTCGTGCTTCCTTGTCTTCAACCACCGTTGTATAGAGACTTGGTGATGTAGAGATTGCTCAAGATGTGAGTGAGTTACAATCTCATGGAATTAGATTCATCCAAGTACCTACATAGGTTAGATAACAAGCAAGGTGCAAATATATCCAAGACATAAGATAGTCATCATAAGAGAAATATCAAGGATTAGTCATAAGCTCATGTCTTGCATGTATCCAATGGAGTTCCTACTCCAAGTTTGAAGCATCAATGATATTCAATTAACCTCTTAACCTGCAAAATACTTTCTCATCAAGTGGTTTAGTGAATATATCCACTAATTGCTTTTCGGTGCGAACATGCTTAAGATTAATGTCCCCTTTGGCAACATGATCCCAAATGAAATGATGACGAACTTCAATATGCTTAGTTCGAGAATGTTGCATAGGATTGTGAGCAATCTTGATAGCACTTTCATTGTCACAAAGTAATGGAACATGTTTCACATATATCCCATAATCTTTAAGAGTTTGGGTCATCCAAAGTAATTGAGCACAACATGAACCAACGGCAATGTATTCCGCTTCGGCGGTGGATAAGGATACCGAGTTTTGTTTCTTGGAAGACCAAGACACAAGAGATCTACCAAGAAATTGACAAGTACCCGAAGTGGATTTTCCATCAACCTTGTCTCTGACATAGTCTGAGTCGGAGTAGCCAACAAGATCGAAAGAGGCCCTCTTAGGATACCAAATGCCAAAATTTGGTGTATGGATTAAGTATCTCACTATCCTTTTCACGGCCTTAAGATGGCATTCTTTAGGAGCAGCTTGATATCGTGCACACATGCACACACTTAGCATGATATCGGGACGTGAAGCACATAGATATAACAATGAACCAATCATAGAGTGATAAACCTTTTGATCAACCGGTTCACCATCTTTGGTCAAATCAAGATGTCCACTAGTAGGCATGGGTGTAGTCATAGCTTTGCATTCTTGCATATTGAACTTCTTGAACAAGTCCTTGGTGTACTTCGTTTGAGAGACAAATGTACCTTCCTTAGTTTGCTTGATTTGCAAACCAAGAAAGAATTTGAGTTCACTCATCATAGACATCTCAAACTTCTCCGACATTAACTTTCCAAACTTCTCACTAAAATGAGGGTTAGTTGATCCAAATATAATATCATCAACATAAATTTGGCATACAAATAGTTCTCCATTGACCCTTTTAGTAAAAAGAGTAGAATATATTTTTCCAATTTCAAAGCCCTTTTCAATAAGGAACTTGGTCAAGCATTTATACCACGCTCTAGGAGCTTGTTTAAGACCATAAAGAGCTTTGTGAAGTTTGTAAACATGATCAGGTTTCTTAGGATTAACAAAGCCGGGAGGTTGTTTAACATAAACTTCCTCCTCTATTTCACCATTTAGAAAAGCACTTTTAATGTCCATTTGGTACAAGGTGATATCATGGTGATTAGCGTAGGCAAGTAAGATGCGAATGGACTCTAGTCTAGCAACGGGAGCATAAGTCTCACCATAGTCCATACCTTCGACTTGTGTGTAGCCTTCGGCGACGAGACGTGCTTTGTTGTGAACTACTTGTCCATCTTCATCTTGCTTGTTGCGAAACACCCATTTGGTACAGATGATGTTGTGGTTGTTGTCGGGCTTCTCAAGCAATGTCCAAACTTGATTCCTCTCAAAGTTGTGTAGCTCTTCATGCATGGCATTTATCCAATCCAGATCTTCCAATGCTTCTTCAACCTTCATAGGTTCAATGCTAGAGATTAATGAATAGTGTTCACAATAGTTAGCTAAACGAGTTTTAGAGCGAGTGATTCTCCCGGTTTGGATATCATTGTAGATTTGCTCGACGGGATGGTCTTTAGAAATTCTTGCTCGAACTCGTGAAAGCTTTTGCTTGGGTCTTGGTTGAACATCTTCTTCATCTTGTTCTTCTTCTTGGGCTTCTTCATTGTTGACGTTGTCGTTCTCTTGTCGTGGTGGAGAAGGAGGTTGTTGACGTTCATATTGACGCACTTCCTCGTTTTCTTCATCTTGGTGTGTCCCACTTGTGGATGCTTACATATCAACTCTTGGTTCACCTTGTCGTGAGGTAGAAGCTTCCACTTGGATAGACGAGGTACTCTCCTTCACCTCCATTGGACGAATCTTGCCAATAGACAAGTCTTGGATTGCTTCCGACGGATCTTTGTCTCCTACATCAATTGACAATTGCTCTACTTACGAGCCGTTAGATTCATCAAACTTCACATCTACCGTCTCTTCAACCTTTCGGGTGAAATTGTTGTAGACACGGTATGTGTGAGAGTTTGAGCCATAACCAAGTAGGAAACCTTCATGAGACTTAGGGGCAAATTTAGAATGACGATGCTTATCAAGAATGTAGCACTTTGAGCCGAATACTCGAAAGTATCCAACTTGGGTTTTATTATCGGTGAGGAGCTCGTATGCCATCTTGCCGAGTAGCTTGTGAAGATACAAGCGATTTGTTGCATGACAAGCCGTCTCAACCGGTTCCGCCCAAAAGTGCTTCGGTGTCTTGTACTCATCAAGCATCGTTCTCTCCATTTTGATGAGCGTCCGGTTCTTCCTCTCAACAACTCCATTTTGTTGAGGTGTGTACGTAGCCGAGAACTCGTGTGAAATACCTTCTTCATCAAGAAAGGTATCCACATTTGCGTTCTTAAACTCCATTCCGTTGTCGCTGCGAACCTTCTTGATCTTCACTTCAAATTGATTTTGGGCCTTCCTAGCGAAGTTTTCGAAGATCTTTTGGACCTGCGATTTGTCATCGAGAAAGAACACCCACATAAATCTTGAAAAATCATCAACTATAACTAGACCAAAAGAATTTCCACCGAGACTCTTGTAAGCATTGGGACCAAAAAGATCCATGTGAAGTAGCTCGAGTGGCCTCCTTGTGGTCATGATGTTCTTCACCGGATGCCTTCCTCCAACCTGTTTACCTGCTTGACAAGCGCTGCAAAGTCTATCCTTATCAAATATGACATCGTTAACACCAAGGATATGATTTCCTTTAATAAGCTTGTCAAGGTTTCGCATACCAACATGACCTAATCGTCTATGCCATAACCAACCTTTAGAGGATTTAGCAATAAAGCAAGTTCTAGGTTGAGCCTTTTTAGTGAAATCAACAATGTAAAGATCACCTCTACGTACCCCGGTAAAGACCATTTTATGATTATCTCTACGAAACACCTGGCAATCTACTTTAGTAAATAGAACATTGAAACCGAAATCAGCAAGTCTAGATACTGAAAGTAAGTTGTAGCCAATAGATTCAATGAGCATAACATTTTGAATGGAGCTGTCATGTGAGATGGCCACCTTAACGAGGCCAATCACCTTACCCTTTGAGTTGTCACCAAAAGTGACATACTTTCGAGGACCATCGTTTTCAGCAAGCTCACGAAACATGTCTTTATCTCCGGTCATGTGATCGGTACATCCACTATCAAGAACCCATTCCTTTCCTCCTGCCATATATCCCCGAAGATTTGCCATAAGACCAAAGTGTCTCACTGCATCATCAAGATCAAAGTCACTATCATCATCCTCATCATAGTATCCATGTTCAACATCGTCATATGGTGGATCAAATCCTAGAGTGGGTGATTTGTTAGTGTGAGGGTGACAATGATCTTGTTTATGAATTTTAATAGCTCCGGAAAAAATATCGCTAATGATTCCAACATTTCCTTTGGCACGCATAAGGTTTGTAAGCTCAAATAGATAATCACCAAACATAGGATCACTGGAATTCATCTTACTCAAGGCAATGGACTTATGGAGAATTTCATCTAGATTTTTCAAGGAATAATTTGTAAAACGTTCCTCAAGAAATTTCCATATGGTGTAGGCACACTTAAGAGTAGGCAAACAACCAATCAAGTTTCTAGGCAAGCCTCTAGTGATAAGTTCTACAGTTCTAAGATTGCGAATCATGTCAATTGACTCATCAAGAGTAGGATGCATAGGATCAACATGAGGTGCACAAGGACTAGCAATGTACTTGTTCAAATGATATTGATTGAAAATCACAAACATCTCATTTTGCAACTCATGAAAGTACTCTCCATCAAGTATAGGCACTCTATGTCTAAGCCTCCCAATAGTAGACTCATCAATCTTCCTCCAATGGTGCTTAAACCAAAGCAATGGAGACCAAAGCTCTGATACCAATTGAAAGGATCGAGAAGAGGTGTCTAGAGGGGGGGTGATTAGACACTATGTGCTAAAAGTTGCAGTTTTTAAATTCATTAAGTTTAAGTGGAGTTTTAGCACAAATTTAACAATCACAATACATATTAAGCAAGCATGCAAAGAGTATATGAGCAGCGGAAAGTAAAACATGCAACTTGCAAGAATGTGAAGGGAAGGGATTGGAGGATTCAAACGCAATTGGAGACACGGATGTTTTTGTCGTGGTTCCGATAGGTTATCGTACATCCATGTTGATGGAGACTTCAACCCACAAAGGGTAATGGCTGCGCAAGTCCACAGAGGGCTCCACCCACGAAGGGTCCACGAAGAAGCAACCTTGTCTATCCCACCATGGCCGTCGCCCACGAAGGACTTGCCTCACTAGTGGTAGATCTTCACGAAGTAGGCGATCTCCTTGCCCTTACAAACTCCTTGGTTCAACTCCATAATCTTGTTGGAGGCTCCCAAGTGACATCTAGCCAATCTAGGAGACACCACTCTCCAAGAAGTAACAAATGGTGCGTTGATGATGAACTCCTTGTTCTTGTGCTTCAAATGATAGTCTCCCCAAAACTCAACTCTCTCTCACAGGATTTGGATTTGGTGGAAAGAAGATTTGAGTGGAAAGCAACTTGGGGAAGGCTAGAGATCAAGATTCATATGGTAGGAATGGTATATCTTGGTCTCAACACATGAGTAGGTGGTTCTCTCTCAGAAATGGTAAGTTGGAAGTGTAGGTTCGTTCTGATGGCTCTCTCCACGAATGAAGAGTGGGTGGAGGGGTATATATAGCCTCCACACAAAATCTAACCATTACACACAATTTACCAATCTCGGTGGGACCGAATTGAAAAACTCGGTCAGACCGATTCAGTAAATTTAGTGACCGTTAGGATTTTCGGTGGGACCGACATGCAACTCAGTAAGACTGATATGGTTAGGGTTAGGGCATAATGAATCTCGGTGAGACCGATTACACAAACTTGGTAGGACCAATTTTGGTAATAAGCTAACAAGAGAGTTGGTCAGGCAAACTCGATAGGACCGATTACACAAACTTGGTGGGACCAATTTTGGTGATAAGCTAACCAGAGAGTTTGCATTGTAATCTCGGTAGTACCGATTGCTCAAACTCGGTGGGACCGATTTTGTTAATGGACATACACAGAGAGATTACAATCCCATCTCGGTGAGACCGAGATCCCTATCGGTGAGACCGATTTGCCTAGGGTTTGTGGCAGTGGCTATGACATCTAAACTCGGTGGCGCCGGATAGGAAAAATCGGTGGGGCCGAGTTTGACTTTTGGTTTAGGACATATGTGGATGTGGGAAAGTAGCTGAGGGTTTTGGAGCATATCACTAAGCACTTTGAGCAAGCAAGCCATTAAGCAACACCTCATCCCCTCTTGATAGTATTGACTTTTCCTATAGACTCAATGTGATCTTGGATCACTAAAATAGAAAATGTAGAGTCTTGATCTTGAAGCTTGAGCCAATCCTTTGTCCTTAGCATCTTGAAGGGGTTCCACATCCTTTAGTCCATGCCACTTCATTGTTGAACTTGTCTGAAACATACTAGGTAAAAGTGTTAGTCCAACAAGAGATATGTTGATATTAATTACCAAAATCACCGAGGGAGCACTTGTGCTTTCAGTAGTACTACTCGTAATACTAAACCTTGCGCTTGGCTCTTCGCCTCTTCGTGAAGTCGAACAATGATGGTACTCCGCATGTTGGGTACTACAGTGTATGCCTCTGACAATCTAACACCGAATGGACTGATGCATGTCCACCAAGGGTAGGTTGCATTAGTCAAAATGCGTAAGTGAGCTTCACCTTGTCCTGGAAGCTTCTCCTCGTTCTGCAAGTTGACGGGACACACCAAAAAGTAGTGCTAGTCCATACTCCGTCCTTTCCGGTTAATATGGCTTAATCTTTTTTGCGGGTAAATGAGAGAGCTTTATTCATATATAAGCATTCTTAGGATGATCAGCCAAGACACTGGTCACTAGGAAGCGAGGTACCCCGCAAAAAAGAAGTAGGAAGCGAGGTGTTTCATCAAGCCAGCTCTCGGCCACACTGAAAGTGCAGGGAGCACGGTTCGCACGAAGATGCGCCGCAAGGTTTGCTGACCTGTTTACATGCTGAATAACAAAAAAAGAGGAAATATTATCGAGCGCTCCTATTTGTAACAGGATATGAGCCAGAATTAAGGGAGAATTGTGGCGAGTGTTCCATGCAATCAACTTCCATTATCACATGCGAGAACCCTCAAGAGAACCAAATGTGTTGAAGCTTGCTTTATCATATTTTAAAATTATAATAAGAGTGCAGACGCTCCTCCATCCGGTTCCTAGTACTAGTATAGTACATACCTCTATAGACTATAGTAGTAGTACCAGTACTACTAGTAAACTTTGCACTTGGCTGTTCGCCTATTCGGGAAGTCGAACAATAATAGTACTAGTATAGTGTATGGTTCTGGCAATCTGACACCGAATTAACTGTTGCACGTCCACCGCCTGAGCGAGGGAGAGCTTGCATTAGTCAAAAGTTTCTCCGTGTCCTGCGAGCCACCGCACGCAAGCTTTTCCCGTCCTGCAACCTTCTCCTCGTTCGGCAAGTTGACGGGACACGACAAAGTAATGCTAGTCCATACTGCCTCCTCTCCAGTTAATATGGCTTAATTTCAAACGAGATAAATACACTGTCTGTCACTGTATATTTGTAAAAATACGGCCAGTGGACTTCATAATACGCTCATTGCGCTCAATATATATATATATTTTCCGGTGTTTATACGGTCACTAGCTCACCCTGACTGAGTATGTGTGTGCATGCACGTGTAGGTTGAGCACTTGAGCGTGACCGTGTGTGTTCCATCGTGTGCTCGGACATGCATGCATTAGCGTGTCGCGCGCGTTTTTGCGTCCATGTGTACATGTGACTATTGCATACACATAGGGGGAGTACGTGTAGGGGCCACTAAGGAGTAGTCAAATCACACAGTAAGTTAGTCGGAAGAAGCAACCATCATTTCACTCTTCAATGACACGTACGCAATATAAAATGGTTGATATGGAGAGAAAAAGAAAACCACTATATATACACTAGCAGGAGCCTAAGCTACAAGCCTGCTTGCTTAGGTTGCTCTCTTCACAAGCATAGAACGACAGTGGCCACACCGCTGGTCACATATCCGGCCTAATCCCACAGCTGGGGGAAGGGAAGAATGTTCTACGTAGACGCGGTCGATATCAGCGAGGGAGAAAACCCACAGTCGGTGCGTACCAATCGGGGGTCACCGCGGTATGGGCCGATGCCGCATCCCAACCGCCCTTCTAGATACAGCCCGACGTCCTAGGTAGTCCATCTTCCTTTTGGAGCCGGCTTGCTCCACTGCCGTAGCTCCATCTCCATGTCGATCTTTCTCTACTTCTACCGGCTTCTACTTGTGATGAGTTTATGTCTCATGAACTAGTGCCAGTACTATTATTCTAATCACACTTCTTCAATATCTTTGCCATCAGGGATGCTCAGGTCGAATTTAGTGGAACTGCACAAAATCATCGTATGATCCGAGGGTGCCAGCCGTCTTTCCTTCGACAGGTTTTACCTGGCCAAGAAATTAAATCCTGTTTAGGGTTTAGGGTTTAAGTCGTAGTGACCCCATCAGTAGTTTTTCTTTCGTACACGCTCTCAAAACTCTTGTCTTTAGTTGTGAAATAAATATTGGCTATGATCTGTGAATCATTGAGATGCATCAGCATGTGTGTTAGTTTTCCTTTGTATTTGATGGAATGTTGTAACGGGGCAACCTTGGAATAGGAATGAAAATGGAGTGGAAAGTTTTGGTTTTTTCGGAGAAAAAATGGAAACGGAGAGAAACCAATGTTTCGTTTCATTGGATCGCGCCATCGAGCAAAACCAACATTTAAATCACGTCTATCGTGTTCGTGTCTCACCTTCCTCCATGGCTCGACCCCACATGGTCGCTCGGCATGCCACTCACCGCAAACCGAGTATACGATAACTTTCCCACCTGCTTGTCGATGGATAGGGCCATGGAGTACTAGCACTACTAGAAGAGATTGATGTGTTGGGGGAGGACAACTAGCTGTAGCACGGACTCCCAAGAACTTTTTACATGCATGTTGTGGCCGGCCATTGTGACCTTTGAACACGGAGCAGTCGCGTGCACCAGGAAGCGGCACGGGCGACGCTCTCTTGGCCGGCACGCTGCTTCAATGCCGGCGCCAGTGAGAGGTCGTGTCCGCTCTGGCTGGGCATGAATGCGGCACTGACAGTTTTGGGCGGGAAGCACGCGCGGGTGATGAAGAGGGTTCGGGTTGGTCAGGACCGGCCATGGCAGCGGTCCGGACGCCTGCAAACAAGAGATGTTGTACGTTAATATTGCTGCATATATAATTAACAACGTAAATAATGTGCCAGTTGGACAAATATGATTGGAGATGGAGATGGAAATGGAATTTTACGTAAACACGGATATGCATGTCCATGTCTATGTGTGTGTGCGCGACGACTTTCGCGACCTGGAAGCGGGGGCGTTTTTTTGATCGAGTTTTCTTTCTTGGTACGTTAAAAAATTGTCCACCAATTTTTGTTTCTTTTTTCCGGGAACGCGCGTATTCTATTTAAAACCACTACTATGGAGAGATTTTTTTTACTCCATTATAGCCTCTTGTTTGATAGAGTTTCTCGCGTCTCGCTGTCTCACCCTCTCTATATGAAAACAAGATGACAGTGTCCACTCTATCTCTCTCCTCACCGGTGGTCACAGATCCGGCCGAGTCCCGTCCGCTGCGGGAGGTGATGAGGTGCAGCGTTGACGTTGTCGCCGTCAGCGATGGAGGAAGCCGATGCGCACCGTCCTCTCGGAGCCGGTGCTGGCGCAGACGAAGGTCCTCCGCTCCCTTGTTCACTGCCGTCGTATGGGCAGATCCCGCCCGCCCGCCTAAACGACATCTCGCCCACTTGAGGTATAACTTCTTGTACTGTCCAGCTCCCTAGGTCGCTGCGTGCGGGTTTTCTTCTATGCGACTACTCCCCAGCTCCCCATGTATAGTAGCTAGGGTTCGTCGGCTGGTCCAACATCACCTACTATTATAGAAGAAATGCCACTCGAAAAGTTGTCCTGATTTATGCCTCAGTGGAGGTATACATGTTGTTTGAACAAAAAGTACATGGTGGTTGTGCGGTCATTGTCCATATGCTCCTATTGCTGCTGCTAATCTAATACTATCACTGGTTAAATGAAGAAATGCTTTTTTTCTCGGGTATCCTGGTTTAGTTCCCATCAAGATAATCATGATGCTTCTGTTTTTTGGTGTACTTTTCATTAATTCTTATTGACAATTGAGATGTTGTTGCTAATCTTGTAAAACAAAGTAACAACACTATATCCCTTTTTTATATTTTTGGAAACAGCGATGCGTATCTCCATACCCGGGCATGTCTTCCTCAATTTTAGTGGAATTGCACAAAATTGGATGGCCATTGTTGTTCCGCCTCACTGTCCTCTGCCACGTGGTTCTTCCTTCCTCGAGCTTGATTACTGAGAAGAAACAGACCACAGTGAGGATTTGTCGAACTTCATAGGTACCTCACCCAAACTTGATGCCAAATGGATGATGCATCACCACGATGACCTATCTATGCTCATGGTTGCGCCTCATGGTTGCGTCAACTGGTGAAGCTGATTGATTTTCAATGAAAAACAAGCTATCTTCCATCAGTGCTCTTTGCTTGTTACGCACAAAGATGATATCCTTCGTCATTTCACCTTGGTTGCATTGGAGACGCAGTTGTCTTTCAGGTTGGTGCAATTTTATCACACAATTGGCTATGTACCAAATGTTTCCTCGAAGAAGGATCGACGTTGGTACTAAGAGCATAAGTTTTGTATTGATTTCTAAGCCTTCTCACAACTTTGTCTTCAGCTCCCCTGTAACTTTATTGTCCAACTATTAACTTTGATTTAAAAAATGGTGTGGACTAAAAACCCGGATGGACGTAGTAGCCCTCCATTTTTATTTACTCCACATATTAGATTTGACTGAAGTCAAACTTTGTAATACTCTCAAACCTTTCCGATAATTGAAATTAAAATTCTTTATTTGTACACACTCTCACACGTTTCCGATAATTTGGCGCATGTGTGGTTGTTCACTTAAGGGTGGGTAGTAAACCGCACGTGAAGGACAGGAAGTGCGACGAGGACGCATGGATCGTTAGTTCATCGGAAGTAGTAGTAGTTTTGTCACATCCCTAATTTTGGTCTGACCTATGCTCGCATCCATGTGTGCATCATGTTTAATCTTGAAAGAAACTTGAAATAGGGGATGTTCAAACCCTAGCACCAAATGAAATCCAACTAGGATCACCATGAAATATTTTCAATGAACCCAAAATGCCCTTTAGAAATGTTCATCATTTCTGATAAAGGTAAAAAACCTCTGCCAAAAATGATGAACATATTTCTAGGTCATTTTTGGATTTTTGAATTAACTCATATTGTATTTGAATTGTGGCATTTAAATCTTATAAATATTTTAAATGCTCTAATAATTCTGAAACTAGTTGAGGGCTGTTGGAAATAATTTCAACAGTGCCCACAAATATTTTCAAGATTTTTGAAAATGCTCTGGCGTTTTTAATAAAGCAGAAACAATTGCAGAAAATAGAAAAAAAACAGAAAGAATAAGAGAGAGAGAGAGAGAAACTCACCTGGCCTCGCCCACATGGCTTACCTGGCGGCCCACTGACCGGCCCAGCCCACCACCGCCGTCGTCCTCCTCGCGCCAGTCGGCCAGGCATGTGGCCCACGCGCGCGCACGGGCAGAGCGCCATGCCACCAGCTCGCCCGCCTGCCTCCCCTGCCAGCGCGACGCCGTGATGCCTCTCCTCGGTGCCGCCCCGACCTCCCTGGCCTATCCACTCCTCCACTCCTCCTGTCTGCTCTCTCCCTCACGACCGCCCGAACAAGTCGGAGTGCGCCGACGAGCACCACCACAACCACTGTGCTCCCCTCGCCTCCCCGTGCTGTCCATTACCTCCACCGCGACTCCCTCTACCTCCTCAGTGAACCACACGCTGTCGGACGCTCCATAGCATCGTCATCTTCGACATCTCCATCACCTGCCACCGGTGATCCCCTTCGCCGCTCCGCTCACTCCGGTGCTTCCCCGAGCACGTCGACCCGCCCAATGTGCTCATCGTGAGCTCCTGTCCCGAACCCCCCTCTCTTTTGCCTTGTTTGCACACCGTAGCCACCGCGTCGCCTGCGCCCGAACGCGCCACCGCCTGCGCTCGCCGCCGACGTGCCTCCGGCGACCATTTGGTCCACCGAACGTGTCCATCACCCTCGCCGCATCACGCATGCACACACCACCACTCCAGCTCTCCCGCACGCACACCACAGCGCCGCTCGCGCCTCACCCGGGCTCCGGCCGCCGCGGCCGAGCTCCTCGCTGTCGCCTCCGGCCACCCCAGGCCCGGCTGGCACCGCTGCCTTACGCGCGCTGGTCTGGGCTCTCAAACGAGGCACCATAGCCCGTTTATGTTGTGCTCCGCCGCCTCTGGTCGTCGCCGGCGGCTTAACGCCGGCCTAACCCTGTTTAGGTTAGTGTTAATAACTCCCCGGCTAATTAAGTTATGTTAGTATTAACTAAGCTAGGTTATTTTAGTTAGAGGCTGACATGTGGACCCCAGCGTAAGGTTTGACCTTGGCTAACGCTGTTGACCTGATGACGTCACACATACATCATGCTGACGTAGTAATACATTCTCTGGATTTTAATTAATTCAGAAATTCCAGAAAATGTAATAAACTTCTCAAATTCATAGAAATTCAGCCGTAACTCCAAATGAAACAAATTATATATGAAAAATGATCAGAAAAATCCAATCTATCCATCTGTACCATTTTCATGCATGATAGAACAACTTAGGGCTGCTGTTTAGGCGAAATCTTATAATGGCATTTAAACCTTCACATATGGATTTTAAATTTGAACCTAGGGTTCAAACCAACTTCATTTAACCTGCAGCTAGTTGCATTAGCTCAAACCACATCATATTGCCATGTCATGGTCAAGCATCATATTGTGCATTGCATTGATTGTGTTTCTTCTTTGTTTGTCGGTGGTTTTCCCCACTTAGTAGACGTGTACCAACGATGTGATCGATGACACCGATGAAGAACTATACTATCTTCAGAAGTGCCAGGCAAGCAAAACCCCCCTTGTTCATTCCGATACAATCCCACTCTCCCGCTCCTGCTCTCTTTTACTGCATTAGGACAACAACGACTCATGTATTACTTGCTGCGGTAGTTGAACCCCTTTTCCTCTGCATGACCTGTCATTGCCACAGTAAATAGATGAAACCCACTAGCATGACTAGGAGTTGTTTGAGCCTTGATGTGCCTACTCATTCATGCTTGTTGTCATGCCTGCTACTGCTTAGAGTTGAGTCAGGCCTGGTTCATAGGGGATGAACTGGAATGTTGTGAACATGCCCTACTGTGTGTAAGCTAAGTGTGTGAACACGATTTGGTAAAGGCAGCGGTGAGAGGCCATGTAGGAGTACATGGTGGGTTGTCTCATTGAAGCCCTCCTTAGGAACTGAGTTCTGTGTTTGTGATCCATGAACAACTACTACCACTCATTGAGATCCTTAGTTGACCCTCTCGGCTTCTTAACCACCCTTGTCCTCTATCCAGGAGTTGCAAGTAGTTTATTGTGTTTGTAGTATGCTGGAGGCCGTGCGCAACGCTGACCCGAGGGGTGGGCTGTGATGCGGTAGGCATGTGGCACGGTGTACCGGGAACCCGTTTGGTGTCTCGGGAACCCTGCACACATCGGTCGGGGCCGTATGTGGAAACTTCGGCTGGACTCCCTGCGGATGGAACCTGAATAGGCGATAAACCTGGACTAGAGACTTGAGTATTTAGGTAGGCCATGGACGACACCCTCGTTGGGATTCCGCTTTAAGGTTGTCGAGTACATGTCGTGTAAACGATGGTAAGTGGTGAGATCGTGTGTGAAGAAGTACACCCCTGCAGGGTTAACATCATCTATTCGAATAGCCGCGTCCGCGGTAAAGGACCTTTGGGTTGCCTATATAGTTCATAGACAAGTGAAAGTGGATACTCTAAAATACGCAAGATAAGCATGAGTGCTATGGATGGCGTTCTTGTAGGGAGACTGGAGCGGATCCATAGTGGTGTATTGATATGGTGAATATGTGGACTCGTGTGCGCCACCTCAAAAGAGTTACTTGCAGTCGTAGTTCAGGATAGCCACTGAGTCAAAGCGGGCTTGCTGCAGTTAAACCCCACCATCCCCTTTGTTGATAATGATGCATATGTAGTTAGTTCTGATGCAAGTCTTGCTAGGTACATTTGTACTCACGTTTGCCTATTATATGTTTTTGCAAAGAGACTTCAGTCTCACTAGTAGTCCCGCGTGGACTTCGATGTTTAGCTTGTTACCTCAGCTACGATCTTTTGCCCTCGACAGGATCTGGTAGATAGTCAGGCTCCTCAGCCTTTTTCATTTGTAGATGTATGTACTCAGACATTCTAAGCTTCCGCATGTGCTTTGATTTGTATGATCTAAATGCTGGGTCATGAGACCCATGTTTGTAATATCTCGCTCCTCAGAGCCTATTGAATAAATACTTGTGTTGTAGAGTCATGTTGTGATGCCATGTTGTATTTGCACATATCGAGCATATTGTGTGTATGTTATTGAAATGCTTGCTATGTGTGGGATCTGACTATCTAGTTGTTTATCCTTGGTAGCCTCTCTTACCGGGAAATGTCTCCTAGTGCTTCCACTGAGCCTTGGTAGCTTTCTACTGCTCCGGAACACTTAGGTTGGCCGGCATGTGTCCTTCTTCGTCCCTGTGTTTGTCCCTTCGGGGCAATGTCATGCGGTGTATACCAGAGTCCTGTTAGCCTGCTACAGCCCGGTTTACCGGAGTCCTACTAGCCCAGCTGCTATAGCCCGGATTCACTCGCTGATAACCGACACGTTCGTTGCTGGGTCATGCATGCCCGTCCCAGTAAGTTAGTGCCACTTTGGGTTCATGACTAGCCATGTCAGCCTGGGCTCCTTGTCATATGGATGCTAGCGACACTATCATATACGTGTGCCAAAAGGCGCAAACGGTCCCGGGCCTGGTAAGGCGACACCCGTGGGAATACCGTGCGTGAGGTCACAAAGTGATATGAGGTGTTACATGCTAGATCGGTGTGGCGTTGAGTCGGGGTCCTGACAGCTTTGGTATTAGAGCCTGACTGCCTGTATGATTACCAAGCCAAACTGGTCGAAGTTGAGTCTAGAAATGCTTTAGTTATATGTAGGGGAATTGATTGTGGGATGGAACGTAAGGCTCTTTTTACTCCATATACCTTATGCCCTTCTGATATGAGTCATCATATCTTTCCTATGGGGTTATGGAACTAGGCTTTCTCTTCTTTCTATCAGGATCACGTGTTACTAATCAGTAGACTCATAAGATTGTTGGATTTAAGCCTCAGTTTAGTTTTTACCTTCGTATGTTAACTGTTGATCTTGAAACCTTGATATTGTACTTCTGAGTGGTTATGGCACCATTTTTGTAGCATGTCTCAAATTCTTTTGAGCATTTACAACCGTTATGCTGTCCGTGTCATCCCAGGTTTCTAAATAGTCTGAAGCATTTGCAAAATCCCTTCCTCCCATTTTGATGTCCCTTTGGGCCAGATTAACCACACTAATCGGTGAGTTGAGGTACTCTGTTCCCTTGACATATATGTTGGAGTTATTATTATTACCCTAGGTGTCTTAGAGTGCCACCTAGTAATCTAACCATGTTTTGCGTTCCCAGTGTGATGATTCTGGCCATTATTCTTGAAAGCATCCCGTGATGCCATTTAGTTAGTAGGTATTCCACTCCTGGGTTATGAACCCGAGATTCACCCTACTTACCTCATGTTGATAGTGTTGCTAGTTCCTTTAGGTTATTAGTAACCTTTGCGATAGTCCTCGAGGTTCGTGGTATTCCCTTCCTCCAAATACCATGAACCATTTTGGCAGAAGTTCCTCGCAGAACCGAAAGATCACAACCAGAGTGCTCTTGACGAGTTCTTGGATTCTATGTTGTGACTCTGCCAGATCTGCCTTCTTCGCATGGGTTATCCGAAAGAAACCTGTTGAACCTGGTTCGACATACTAATCTATGCATCTACAACTCAGCAAGTTATATGTTCCTCGAGTTGTCCCTCCTTAGTTGTATTCTGACCCCCGTCTCTCAATTGATAGTCAAGAGTATGCGTGCATTCGTTTATCGATGCCTATTACTCTTGTGGTCCGTCAAGTCATTCTATTCTGGAATGACTAGGAGAAACAAACTCCAGAACCTCATCCATATCCAGGATTGGGTCAAAGTAGTTGTGCTCCGCAGATCAAATTGCTAATCCAGCTTTTGTTCTGCTCTACCTTGGAAGATTACCATCTTTATATTAAGTATCATGGGAATTGCACACCATCCTATGAACTCTTGATACAGTGATACTTCTCGTCATCATTATTCATTCCTCGGTTCTGTGTTATTGTAATCGGAACATCGACAAGTGAATCGTGATGTGTGAAATCTATATTCTTAGCAACTCCGTTGCTTGGTAGTTAAATGGACAACAACCTCATTCTTAGCATGTTGATTATTGAATCATCACCCTAAGGTTGATCCTGCTACCCAGTCCTTATTTCTGGTGCACTCTTCGATCAATGAGTTAGGATTGTGTCAATCCCTCGCTCTTTTGATCATATCGTCTTGCCCTGAAAAGCAAGATTATTCTCGAGCTTAGTAGCAGATTGGTGGTTCGTGATTTTCCGAATATCTTCTTGGAAGTATTGCCAGGTTTTCTCCTGACCCTTATGTTGAGTTCGTGATCAAGTTGGTTTATTCCTGTAAACCACCCTTTCTCCAAGAATCCATGTTGGATACCCCTGAGCTAGTTGGTTAAGATATACATCAACTTGGAGAGTTGGAAGATAAAAGCTTGTCCGACTTAGTTCATGTTAAGGGATATCTTGTATGTATGTTGAAGAAAGATGATATCTTCATCGATTGGTCCCTGTGATCAGTTGTTGGACATATTATATTATCAAAACTTTGATTTTAGTGTGGGCTATTCTCAAATCAAATCAGAACCAATGATGTTCGTAATCTTGTCTTACTCGTGGTTCCTCCTCGAGCATACTCCATTATATCTTTTGGTCTGACCAATGCTATCACCATGTTCACATAATTGTGGAATTCCATTTTTATGGAAACCAAGATGAATTGTTGTTGAGCCCATCGATAACATCCTTATATTCTCCATAATCTTGTTGAACATTAAACTAGTATCGGAAACTTTTGAAAGCATTTCTTCATGCTAGCTCATGAAGCATATGCATGGATGGAAGAAGTGACTTCCTCTAATTCATGTGCATTTGATGCAAGTTGCCGCCATGAATTCGATAAAGTCAACGTTTCTTCCTTGGAATCATCCCAAGTTAGTCACACATGTGCAAAGTATACTATGGTTTCGTAGATTAATTACCTCCACTCCATATGTATTCTGTAGCACACCAAGCCACTGGTTGATTTGTTAAAGGAGAAGAAGCCCCTTCTTAAGAGTATACCTTATGCAAGGACTTTGATATCCTCGATGATGGTTCCCACCTGAACTCGTTAGTGTTTTATTATAAGACTACTACGTGGTCATGCTTGTCTGAGACAACGTGTTCACGTATGTGTAGCAGAACCAGCTTGTGTTTTGGAGCTTGCTATCGTAGTTCATTTCCCGAGAATCACGCAACGCCGTATCGTCGATTTGTGTTGCAAACTTTCATTTTACTTTCCAGACTCGATGAGTCTGGATTATCTTGACGCCAACCAAATCTGAACCTCATGCAGATATGATGGTTGGAGCATTCTCCTAGAACTATAATATTGGTCTCTCGATAACCGGTAAAGTGGATGTCGTGGCAAACACACCCAGCCGGAAGACCTATTATTGTAATATCTCGATTGAAGGAAGTTGGCCACCTTCCCATAGGGATTTCGTAGGATTTACTCCCTAGATGTCTGAGGGAGTCCCGGATTAGGGGGTGTTCGGATGACCGGAGTATAACCTTTGGCCGGACTCCTTGACTATGAAGATACAAGATTGAAGACTTCGTCCCGTGTCCGGATAGGACTTTCCTTGGCGTGGAAGGCAAGCTTGGCGATACGGATATGTAGATCTCCTCCCATTGTAACCGACTCTGTGTAACCCAAGCCCTCTCCGGTGTCTATATAAACCGGAGGGTTTTAGTCCGTAGGGCGAACACCAATCATACCATAGGCTAGCTTCTAGGGTTTAGCCTCTCTGATCTCGTGGTAGATCTACTCTTTTACTACCCATATCATCAATATTAATCAAGTAGGAGTAGGGTTTTACCTCTATCGAGAGGGCCCGAACCTGGGTAAAAACATCGTGTCCCCTGTCTCCTGTTACCATCCGCCTAGACGCATAGTTCAGGACCCCCTACCCGAGATCCACCGGTTTTGACACCGACATAGGTGCTTTCATTGAGAGTTCCGCTGTGCCATCGCCATCAGGAAGGATGCCTCATCCCGTCTTTAAAGACGGTGCCGTTGCCAAAGGAGCTTTGGCTATCGGCCAAACTCTCTGGCTAGGCGGTTTTCTTATGACCGCCTGTTCGGCCGCCGCGCCGACGATGACTTCTCGGGTCATCGAAAGCAATCTCCACGTCAACTCGGAACTCGCCGAGCAGCTGGATCCAATGGAGCTCTCTTCCTTAAAAGAGCTCTTGGATCGCATCGCCGCCCTGGGAATCACTACAGACTACGATCAGATTGGGCTTAAACCCGATCTGAGAGAGATTAACTCCCCCCAGGTCACCCACCACGTTGCAGTGGTGGAGGAACAATGCGGCAAGCCTTCATCTATCTTAAGGACTAGATATGTCTGGATTCCCGATCCCTCCAAGCCGGATACCCGTGGAGGGGGGGGCGTCGCTCAAGCCCTGAACCTAAAGTCAGGCAGCGGGCTAGATTCGCTGCACAACATCCAAGAATCCAAGCTTCCAAGTTCGGAAACCCCTGGGCCCCTGAGTCTCAGATTGGGCGAGGTTCCGGATTTAATTCCACCCGCCCAGCCAAACATAAGGGATCTATCCCAAATTCGGCAGGAGCCCGCTAAGACAGTACATCATTACTGGCCCAGATTCCTCCTGGTTATGAATAGGATAGAGGACTGCCGCGAGGAGGATGCAATTTCATTCTTCTGCAATAATTGCACGGATAATGGAATCCTCAACGCCATAAGTCGCTGTGAAATTACACGCTTCGCCGACTTAGCATCCATAGTATGAAAGTACTGTGCGATGGAAAGCGCCTGGAAAACTGAAATAAAATTTTGGGACAATCCAGCCCTGAATACAACCCTAGTCCGAAATAAAAAGGTGCATTATCGCCAGGCACCTTGGTTAAACACCAAAAAGCAAAAATCCTCTATAGGGCATGGAACCGTACTAGAGGGATGGCTCAACGGACCCTGTAAAATTCATAGTACAGAGGGCGCCACACCAACTCATAGCCTTAGAGCATGTTGGATACTCCGGCAGGTGGCCAGAAGTGGCGGGGAGCTTCTAACTCCAGAATTCACAGAGCACCAGCCCAGGGATACCAGTACGGTATTAACAGTCTTCGAGACTTTTGCATCAAATAATATGCGGAAACAAACACTCTGCAGCCTTGCCGAAGTCTACCAAGTAGCAACAATAAACCCATGGAGTGACACGACCATTACCTTTAATGCCAATGATGAACCTAAATTCTGAACAGCCCGAGCACTAGCTGCATTGGTCCTCAGTCCAATAGTGGACGACTTTCGCCTTACCAAGGTACTCATGGACGGTGGCAGCGGATTGAACCTCATTTATGAGGAAACCCTTCGAAAAATGGAAATAGACTGGAGTCGCATTGAGCGAAGCAACACAACCTTTAGAGGAATAATCCCCAGTCGGGAAGCGTGCTGTACAGGAAAAATCACACTGGATGTGGTGTTCGGCAGGCCGGATAATTATAGGTCCGAGGAGGTTACGTTTCAAGTGGCCCTGTTCAGCAACGGATACCACGCTCTATTAGGGCGAGAGACATTCACAATTTTTCAAGCTATACCCCATTACGGGTACATGAAGCTCAAAATGCCCGGACCCAACGGAATCATCACTCTTGCTAGTGACTCGGACATAGCACTCCGCACAGAAAATAGGACAGCCGCACTGGCCCCCGAGGCACTATCCGAAGCCCTAGCAGCCGAGGAACTGACTGCACTGCGCTCCACGGTGAACAGGGATGATGTGATACTCGATAAAAGATCCAAGTCCATCTCTTTTAAACCGGCGGACGAAATAGTCAAATTCCAAGTCCATCCAACGGACCCTACAAAAACGGCCTCCATCGGGGCGCAATTAAACCCTGATGTCGACGCCGCACTATGAGAATTGCTACGCGAAAATTGGGACATTTTTGCCTAGCACCCTTCAGACATGCCAGGAATCCCACGCAGGCTGGCCGAGCACAGTCTAAACATCCTAAAAGGATTCAAGCCTGTCAAGCAGGCTCTTCGGCGTTTCTCCGAACCCAAGAGACAAGCCATGGGAGAGGATCTAGCCAAACTACTCGAGGCCGGATTCATCAGAGACATAAAACATCCGGACTAGCTAGCAAACCTGGTGATGGTACCAAAGAAGGACAAATCCTGGCGCCTATGCGTCGATTCCAAGGACCTCAACAAGGCTTTCCCAAAGGATCCCTTCCCCCTCCCCCGCATCGATCAAATTATCGACGCCACCGCAGGACACGATTCATTGAGTTTCCTCGACGCATACTCCGGCTACTATCAAATTAAGATGGCAGAGCCAGACCAAGCCGCAACGGCATTCATCACCCCATACGACCCATTCTGCTTCAACACAATGCCCTTCAGGCTCAAAAACACCGGCGCAACATATCAACTCATGATTCAGACATGTCTGGCAAACCAGATTGGCAAAACAGTGGAAGCATACGTAGATGACATGGTCGTCAAAACCAAGCATGTCGAAACTCTAGTAGACGACTTGAGGCTCACATTTTATAAACTCCGTGCATATGACATCAAGCTTAACCCGGAAAATGCGTTTTCAGCGTACCAGCAGGAAAGCTCTTGTGCTTCATTGTATCCGGTAGAGGAATTGAAGCAAACCCAGCCAAGATCCGAGCTCTGTCACAATTGGATATTCCAAAGGACTTCAAACAAATACAAAAATTGACTGGATGCATGGCGGCTCTAAGCCACTTCATCTCCTGCTTGGGAGAAAAGGCATTACCCCTTTATCGCCTCCTCCGGCGCACCGAACACTTCGAGTGGACGGACGCTGCCACGGCCGGACTCGACGAAATAAAAGCCATATTGGCAACAAATCCGGTCCTGGCCGCGCCTAACATTGGCGAACCAATGCTATTATACATTGCGGCAACTCATCAAGTTGTAAGCGCAGTGCTCGTCGTCGAACGAGAAACGGACGGACATAAATTCCCCCTTCAAAAACCGGTTTACTACGTGTCCACTGTCCTCACTCCATGCAAGTCACGGTACCCGCATTATTAAAAGATAGCGTACGCGGTATTTATGGCATCCCGGAAGCTACGACACTACTTTCAAGAGTGTTCGATAACAGTAGCCTCCGAAGTACCTCTTAACGATATTATAAAGAACCGCGACGCGACGGGCCAGATTGCCAAATGGGCCATTGAGCTCCTCCCGTTCGACATAACCTATAAGCCACGGTAGGCTATCAAGTCGCAAGTTTTGGCCAACTTTGTTGCCGAATGGACCGAAGCCGAACTCCCTAAAGAGTACGGCACATATTCCAACTGGATCATGCACTTTGACGGCTCCAAAATGTTAGCGGGTCTAGGGGCTGGCGTCATTCTGACGTCCCCAACAGGAGATATAGTTCAATATATACTCCAGATAATGTATACGGACTCTAACAATGCAGCCGAATACGAGGCCCTTCTACATGGTCTCCGGATGGCAGTCTCCATGGGCATCCAACGCCTAGAGGTGCGTGGGGATTCGAACCTCGTGATATCCCAAATAAATGGAGACTTTGATGCCAAAGATCCAAAAATGGCAGCTTATCGCAACGCCGTCCTAAAAATGTCAGCTCGGTTCGAGGGGCTCGAATTTCACCATATAGCCCGGGAAAACAATCAGGCGGCAGACGTCTTGGCACGCATCGGTGCAAAGCACGATGTAGTCCCCCCCCAACATTTTCTTGGAGAGGCTATTCAAGCCATCCGTATCATGGGAAGGGGAATCCGGAAATAACAGCCCGGACCCAGCCGCACCGCCCGACACCGAACATTCTGACACAACGGGAGGCTATGCCAACGAAGTAACATCCTCAGCCCACGTAATAATGGCAATCATTGCCCCGTGGACTGAACCATTCCTAGCCTACCTAACTAGGCAGGAACTTCCCCAGGACCAAAACAAGGCACGCTGCATAGTGTGGTGATCTAAAGCCTATAAAGTCCATGAAGGAGAGCTCTATAAGAAAAGCACCACCGGAGTCCTTCAAAGGTGTATCTCCGAGGAGGAAGGGCGGAATCTTCTTACTGAAATTCATGCCGGACTCGGCGGGCACCATGCCGCAGCCCAGGCCCTTGTAAGCAAGGCCTTCCGTACAGGATTTTATTGGCCGACGGCCGGGGCAGATGCTCAGGACTTAGTCCAACGATGCGTTGGTTGTCAACTCTTTGCTAACCAAAGCCATATGCCACCCACCGCCCTCCAAACTATACCCATCACCTGGCCCTTTGCGGTCTAGGGGCTTGACATGGTTGGACCCCTTAAAGGAGGAACCCACAAGCAAAAATACCTACTGGTCATGGTGGACAAATTCACCAAATGGATAGAGGCCAAGCCTGTTAAGACGGCCAAATCCGGACCGGTGATAGACTTCATATCAGGGGTCGTACACCGTTACGGTGTCCCCTACAGCATCATCATTGATAACGGCACGAACTTTACGGCCGACAAGGTCAAACTCTGGTGCAAAAACATGGGCATCAAGCTCGACTACGCTTCAGTCTATCACCCACAAACTAACGGTCAAGTTGAGCGAGCAAATGGTCTAATCATGAGCGGCATCAAACCCAGATTAGTGCGGTCCCTCAAGGAATCTAACACGCACTGGGTAGAGGAGCTCGACTCCGTACTCTGGGGGCTGCGGACCACGCCGAATCACACAACCGGATTCACACCATTCTTTATGGTATACAACGCAGAGGCAGTTCTGCCCTGTGACATAATTCATGACTCACCTCTCGTGCGCATGTACGAAGAAAGAGAAGCCGAACTCGATCGGCAGGACAGTTTGGACTCCTTGGAGGAGGAGCGTGATGTGGCAAAAGCCCGTTCCGCATTCTATCAACAGTAGGCTCGAAGATATCAAAGCAGAGAGGTATAGGCCAAAACTTACAATGTTGGCGAGTTAGTTCTACGCCTGCCGGACAAGAAAAAGGACAAACTCAAGCCCAAATGGGAAGGTCCCTTCATTATTGACCAAGTCCTGACTAGTGGAGCGTACCGTCTGTGAGATGCATCGGATCACCGACTCAAGCTGAACCCATGGAACGCAGCCCATCTTCGAAGATTCTACGCCTAGCGCCGGACTCTGTGTTCGTCTCCTTCCTCTATCTATTTTTTACACATTAGCTGTCTTATATTTCTCTTCTTCTCCCTCCTTTTCTCTTACAGCCTTTAAGGGATCGTTCGCGCCTTGTTCACACACAATTGACACGCTATCCGCACTCATTATACCTGGGGGATTCTTTAACAGAAGCTTGTTTATACGGGCCTCATGCCCAACACATGTGTCAAACTTCCGCATGTAACTTTTATTCACCATTATATGCATCGATATGACTTAAGTTTTGGCCAAGCTGGGTTGCCTAGCTCCCGTGCTTACCCCTACATTCCCGATTGTTCGGCTAGGCGGTAAAGGGAGCAACTCTGCGATTGTTACTGCCGGGTCAGCCGGATGTGTACCTCAGACTGGGTGAAGCCGAAAGCTAGCGTTCTTAAGGGAATATTCGATTGGTGAACTAAAGATGATTTCTCACTTGTTTATTTATCCGCCCCTAGATGCTTTTCTGCTTTTTTCGCAGTCCAGACATGCACTTTAGGGCATGCCTCCCAGGGAAAGGAACCCCTAACGGAACTATTCTCCCTGGAAGATGTTTCTTACTAACCATGTAATATAACATAACTAGTTGGGCACTTGTCTGTTCAAGCACTAATGACCCCTACGCCTGGTCTCCACGCATGCCCCGGTTCTTACATAACCAAGAGGG
The DNA here is from genome assembly GCF_018294505.1 of Triticum aestivum. Classification (NCBI taxonomy): domain Eukaryota; kingdom Viridiplantae; phylum Streptophyta; class Magnoliopsida; order Poales; family Poaceae; genus Triticum; species Triticum aestivum. The sequence continues at coordinate 286,610,216 of NC_057813.1, read as the reverse complement.
TATTCGGACACACTCCGGACTATCGGGTCCTGAGGTTGAAGCGAAAAGGTCCGCCAGGACAAACGTTCTACAATCCGGCTAGAAGGCATTTTACATGTCATCTTAAATTACATAGTCAATTTGACTGGGTATATTTCTCTTCAATACCATCCAACAGGCTGTCTAGTTTACAGTCATGTTGAGAATATTTGGCGGCCAATTCTACCTGGCCGTACACTAAACTCACAGGGATCTCCTTCCCATCGGGCCCCACAGGTCCGACCTCGGCCATGTGGTTTGGGTCAGCCTTCATGTACCGCGTCTTTACCATGGCCCAGGCCTCCCTGGCGCCTTGGCGGCAGGCCGATATCTTCCATAACCGGAAGCGCCACCACGCTCCCTTCAGCTTCTCTGCAAGCTGTCCAAGGCCTTCGGGCATGGAGACGGATGGCCACAAGGCCTGGACGATGCCTTGCATTACCTTTCGAACTCGTTCTTGTAGTTGTAAGAGCTCGGGAAGAAGGTCACCCGTATAACCGGGCATTTCCTCTGCAGGCCGACCTGTCAGCATACCTACAGACATAGCTCTGTCAATCGACTTCCTCGCCGAACTCTAATTCAAAGTTCGTTCAAGCACTTACTGAAAATGCCGCGTCGAAGCCGCCGATTCTCCTTCACGGAGTCCGACAGCTAAGCACGAACATCCTTTAGTTCCTCGCCCAGCTGGGTCTTGGCATCTTGGAGATTATTCTTCTCTTGCCTCACCCTCGTAAGCACACTCTCGCCGGCCTTTAACTGGCACAATAGTTGTTGCTTGTCCGGACCCCCTCCGGCGCCATCTGCAATGTTATTGTCAGATTTGAACACATACCGCGCTTCACAACATACTTATCTTACGAAGCATATATTACCAGAGGGGGTCTCCTTGGCCTCCCCTATCGCGGCTAGTGCGGCCTCAAGTTGGGCCTTGCACTCTTCCAGCTCCTGGGACAGTTGGGTATTCTTTTCTATAAGATCCTGCATAACAAGTGATCCTTAAATCAGTTGTTCTAACTGTTTGAAGTCTCGGGGGCTACTAACATATATAACCATTAAATTTTCTCACCCGTATGTCTTTTACATACTGCTCTGTGGCTCTGGCTAGACCATTTTGAGCGGCACGGAGGTACGCATCTCCCGTATTGAAGGCATCCAATGCCTCTTGGGAGAAACAAGCGTTACGAAGAATTGTCCGGCGACGCCTGTGGTTCATGGCACTCGCCACCTCAGAATTGGTGGCAGACAGCCCGTCCGCATCCTTTGTTGGAGGAGCGTCCGGTGCGCGCCTCATGTTCGCCTCCGCTTCCGGACCCGGCCTTGGAGCCTGGCCAGTGGAGGCGCGATTGGCAACCTCTCCGGATATAGTCTGGCGAGCGCTCTTTTTCCTGAAAAAAGCACGAACGTTAGTATGCCTTGAGGGAATTAAACTTGGGAATAAAATGGCACACCATACCATTGCGCCGACATCTCAATCCAGACCGCACTTCTTTTCAGCCTGCTGGGCCTTGATGCCCCTTGTTGGCTAGCCACCGCAGGCTCGGCCCTCCGCCTCAAGGACTTCCCCTGCAAAAACACCATTGGTATACGGTGATAAAAAATAAGCACGAGTGGATCATCTTAAAAGTACTGGGACTTTGGACTCAGTTACTTGTGAGGCTGGAAGTAGTCCGGGATAATCAGCCGTAATGGCCACTAAGGTGTTGCCCTTGCTCAATTGATGAAACACCCCATCGATCAGCTCCACACATAAGTCCGGGTCCTCTTGGGAGTCCGGGTCGAAGGACTGTTCCGGGTGCTCGGGTTGTGGAGGAGGGCTGTTTATCTCCTTTACAGCCTGGCGTAGCTCCTGCGTTGAAATTGCTAGACTGAATACTTAACTATGGGAATATGAAACGGATGGACGAGTGAAAGTGTACGCTTACCCAGCTTGGGGGATTGTACATAGAAAATCTGTCCCGTGGGTTGACGCGGACAAATTCGTCCTCTTCTCCCTTGTACAAAGTGGACAAGATCTTTATTAGGGCAGCAACCGGGTTCGGCCCCTTATGGCCGCACCGGGTGGCATCGTCCTCCCCGTTGAAGTCCCACAATGGGTGGCCTCTATATTGAAGCGGCTGCACCCCCCGCATAATGCATGTGGCCATGACCCCGATCATGGTCAGTCCGGGATGAGCTAACAACCTTATCCAGCTCATCAGGTAAAGGACGTCCTTGTCATTTTCCTTCTGAGGGCTCCGTGGACACCAGCTTAGGCGCTTCTTCAAAGGAGCATTATCGAACTCAGGGAGGCTGATCCGAATAGGGTCCAACAGGGGGACGTCTTCTATATAAAACCATTCTGAAGGTCAGTCTTCGGACACCTTCTTTGGTGTTCCGGACAGATATCCGGTCCCGGCGATGCGCCATAGTTCGGCTCCGCCCACTTGATATATCGACCCCTCCTGAGAACGGGGCACAAGGCAGAACAGTTTCTTCCACAGCGCGAAATGGGCCTCGATGCCCAAAAATAGCTCGCAAAGGGCTATGAAGCCCGCAATATGCAATATGGAGGCAGATGTAAGGTTGTGCAACTGGAGGCCATAGAACTCCAGGAGCCCCAGGAGAAACGGATGAATTGGAAATCCGAGCCCTCTTATCAAATAAGGGACAAGGCATACCCGCTCTCCTTTGGAGGGATTGGGGACACTCTCCGCTTGCTCTCCGCCATTATAGGTGGCAAGCCTGGCTCGAATCGGGACCATGTAGGCTAGGGGAGAAACCCCTTGGCTTGGAGCGCCACTAGCTCGCTGTGTGGGACGGAGCATCTCTCCCAATCTCCAGGCTTAGGACTGGGGGGGGCGAGAGGAGGAGCTGTGTCGACTGGCCATGATGGAATGGATCTTTGTCGAATGCGCTCCGATGAATGCTCACGGAGGGAAGATGGTGTGATTCGGATCTAAATCCCCGTCTCTTTTATAGGCGGCTCATTTGCGCAGCTAGGGGGGTAAATGAAAAAAACACCCTGGCTTTTCGCATTCGTTTGACACGTGGAAGATGGCCATTATTGGGCGCAGAAGCCAAGGAGCGCGACATTCACCAGAAGCCAGACACAATTCAACAGGTATATTGAATTTGGAGACAAATCTGCGCGCCGGACTCATCGTCATTGAAGCCTGGTTCGGGGGCTACTGAGGGAGTCCCGGATTGGGGGGTGTCCGGATGACCGGACTATAACCTTTGGCCGGACTCCTGGACTATGAAGATACAAGATTGAAGACTTCGTCCCGTGTCCGGATAGGACTTTCCTTGGCGTGGAAGGCCAGCTTGGCGATACGGATATGTAGATCTCCTCCCATTGTAACCGACTCTGTGTAACCCTAGCCCTCTCTGGTGTTTATATAAACCGGAGGGTTTTAGTTCGTAGGACGAACAACAATCATACCATAGGCTAGCTTCTAGGGTTTAGCCTCTCTGATCTCGTGGTAGATCTACTCTTGTACTACCCATATCATCAATATTAATTAAGCAGGAGTAGGGTTTTACCTCCATCAAGAGGGCCCGAACCTGGGTAAAAACATCGTGTCCCCTGTCTCCTGTTACCATCCGCCTAGACGCACAGTTCGGGACCCCCTACCCGAGATCCGCCGGTTTTGACACCGACAATGTCCCTTATGGATATTTGTGTGTCCGAAGTCCGACCTTTACTTGATGTTCTAGATACCAGACCATTTCAATAAATGGGTTACGATAACACATCAAGGAGAACATTAGAAGCAGAGTGCTAAATGTCACTCGGTCGATCGTCCAGATTTTGCCCCTTGGCCTCGCTAAGGTGAAATCTGAGAAAGTGTTATCTTCCTTTGTATCTGCATCGTCCATCGCTATTCATCATGGTAGTATGTTGTGTTGTCAGCACCCTTGACACGGATGTTGGTAAAACCTTGATGATTATGGAAATTCTCAAGTTCTTGAAAGCACGCACAAGCACTAGGTGCTATCATAGTTACTAACCGGGATTGCTCCCAGCTTCCCCGGTTATGCTATAACCATTCCAATAGTGGAATCACTCTCTGCTGTTGAGTTTCTTCCCAGTTACTAGAATCATTCCCAGCATTTGTGTTTTGTTCCTAGCTTGCACCATCATTGTGCCATCCTACCTTGGGTCCCATCCATCTCCGATAATAAGCAAAATCATCCATTGCTTTGTCTTCAACAAGGTAATCCACATCATCCATTCTGGTCCGAGTATGTCATCCTTTTGGACTCTTTCAAACGATCGCTCGAGATTTGCCTTAGGCTGGAATAGAGAGTCTCAATGATCTCTGTCTCGGCAGTAATTCTTTTGGCCACTTAGGGTATTAATTCTACGAGTCACCTCCTCCAAGATCTCTCATTATGGTATCATGGCAACTCAACTGCTCGCTACATTGACAACCGTTCACCACCCTCTTAAGTGTGGAATTGTTGTCTACCTAGTGAACCTTCATCATCTGTTCCACTCCATCCCTCTAGTTGTTTGCTTTGTGTCTCAGTTTGAGAGATGTTTCATGATTCACCCCGTGAGTTGATCGTGTGATCATTAAGATGATCCATCCAGGTAGACATGTTTCGATCTTTTGTCCTCGTGTTGGATGAAGATCTCGAAAGCAAAGATGTCAAGATTGATTTGAGTCAACAAATCAACAACCTCGAGAAGACAGTTGGATCATGAAGTTTGTGATACTTAGTGTCCCCTTTGTCTTCTTACCTCACATCTTGAATCTCAGGACGAGATTCTTGTTTAGTGGGGGTGAGTCGTCACATCCCTAATTCTGGTCTGACCTATGCTAGCTTCCATGTGTGCATCATGTTTAATCTTGAAAGAAACTTGAAATAGGGATGTTCAAACCCTAGCACCAAATGAAATCCAACTAGGATCACCATGAAATATTTTCAATGAACCGAAAATGCCCGTTGGAAATGTTCATCATTTCTAATAAAGGTAAAAACCTTTGCCAAAAATGATGAACATATTTCTAGGTCATTTCTGGATTTTGAATTAACTCATATTGTATTTGAATTGGGGCATTTAAATCTTATAAATATTTTAAATGCTCTAATAATTCTGAAACTAGTTGAGGGCTGTTGGTAATAATTTCAACAGTGCCCACAAATATTTTCAGGATTTTTGAAAATGCTCTCGCATTTTTAATAAAGCAGAAACAATTGCAGAAAATAGAAAAAAAAACAGAAAGAATAAGAGAGAGAGAGAGATAGAAACTCACCTGGCCTTGCCCACCTGGCTTACCTGGCGACCCACTCGCCGGCCCAGACCACCACCCCGTCGTCCTCCTGGCGCCAGTCGGCCAGGCGTGTGGCCGACGCGCGCGCATGGGCAGAGCGCCACGCCACCAGCTCGCCTGCCTGCCTCCCCTGCCAGCGCAACACCATGATGCCTCTCCTCGGCGCCGCCCCGACGTCCCTGGCCAATCCACTCCTCCACTCCTCTCGTCTGCTCTCTCCCTCGCGGCCGCCCGAACGAGCCAGAGTGCGCCGACGAGCAGCACCACAGCCACCGTGCTCCCCTCGCATCCCCGTGTTGTCTATTACCTCCGCCATGACTCCCTCGACCTCCTCGATGAACCGCATGCTGCCGTACGCCCCACAGTGTCGTCATCTTCGACATCTCCATCACCGGCCACCGGAGATCCCATTCACCGCTCCGCTCGCTCCGGTGCTTCCCCGAGCTCGTCGACCCGCCCAACATGCTCACCGTGAGCTCCTGTCCCGTACCCCCCTCTCTTTTGCCTCATTTGCACACTGTAGCCACCGCGTCGCCTGCGCCCGAACACGCCGCCGCCTGCGCTCGCCGCCGACGCGCCTCCGGCGACCATTTGGTCCACCAGACGTGTCCATCGCCCTCGCCACATCACGCACGCACACACCAGCACTCCAGCTCTCCCGCACGTGCACCACAGCGCCGCTCGTGCCTCACCCGGGCTCCGGCCGCCGCGGCTGAGCTCCTCGATGTCGCCTTCGGCCACCCCAGGCCCGGCTAGCACCACTGCCTGACGCGCGCTGGTCTGGGATCTCGAACGGGCCCAACCACGCTGCGAATGGGGCACCATAGCCCGTTTCCGCGGTGCTCCGCCGCCTCTGGTCATCGTCGGCGGCTTAACGCCGGCCTAACCCTGTTTAGGTTAGTGCTAATAACCCCCCCCCCCGGCTAATTAAGTTAGGTTAGTATTAACTAAGCTAGGTTAGTTTAGTTAGAGGCTGACATGTGGACCACAGCGTCAGGTTTGACCTGGGCTAATGCTGTTGACCTGATGACGTCACACAGACATCATGCTGATGCAGCAATACATTCTCTGGATTTTAATTAATTCAGAAATGCCAGAAAATGTTATAAACTTCTAAAATTCATAGAAATTCAACCGTAACACCAAATGAAACAAATTATATATGAAAAATGATCAGAAAATCCAATCTATCCATCTGTACCATTTTCATGCATGATAGAACAACTCAGGGCTGCTGCTTAGGCCAAATCTTATAATGGCATTTAAACCTTCACATAGGGAGTTTAAATTTGAACCTAGGGTTCAAACCAACTTCAGTTAACCTGCAGCTAGTTGCATTAGCTCAAACCACATCATATTGCCATGTCATGATCATGCATCATATTGTGCATTGCATTGATTGTGTTTCTTCTTTGTTTGTCGGTAGTTGTCCCCTCTCAGTAGACGTGTACCGACGATGTGATCGATGACACCGATGAAGAACTATACTATCTTCAGAAGTGCCAGGCAAGCAAAAGCCCCCTTGTTCATTCCGATACAATGCCACTCTCCCGCTCCTGCTCTCTTTTACTGCATTAGGACAACAACGACTCATGTATTACTTGCTGCGGTAGTTGAACCCCTTTTCCTCTGCATGACCTGTCATTGCCATAGTAAATAGATGAAACCCACTAGCATGACTAGGAGTTGTTTGAGCCCTGATGTGCCTACTCATTCATGCTTGTTGTCATGCCTGCTACTGCTTAGTGTTGAGTCAGGTCTGGTTCATAGGGGATGAACTGGAATGTTGTGAACATGTCCTACTGTGTGTAAGCTAAGTGTGTGAACATGATTTGGTAAAGGCAGCAATGAGAGGCCATGTAGGAGTACATGGTGGGTTGTCTCATTGAAGCGGTCCTCAGGAACTGAGTTCTGTGTTTGTGATCCATGAACAGCTACTACCACTCATTGGGATCCTTAATTGACCCTCTCGACTTCTTAACCACCCTTGTCCTCTGTTCAGGAGTTGCAAGTAGTTTCTGGTGTTTGTAGTATGCTGGAGGCTGTGCGCAGCGCTGACCCGAGGGGTGGGCTGTGATGCGGTAGGCACGTGGCACGGTGTACCCTGCACACATTGTTCGGGGCCGTATGTGGAAACTTCGGCCGGACTCCCTGCGGATGGAATCTGAATAGGCGATAAACCTGGACTAAAGACTTGAGTGTTTAGGTAGGCCGTGGCCGACACCCTCGTTGGGCTTCCGCTTGAAGGTTGCTGAGTACATGTCGAGTAAACGATGGTAAGTGGTGAGAGCGTGTGTGAAGAAGTACACCCCTGCAGGGTTATAATCATCTATTCGAATAGCCGCGTCCGCGGTAAAGGACCTTTGGGTTGCCTATACAGTTCATAGACAAGTGAAAGTGGATACTCTAAAATATGCAAGATAAGCATGAGTGCTATGGATGGCGTTCTCGTAGGGAGACTGGAGCAGATCCATAGTGGTGTATTTATATGGTGAATATGTGGACTCGTGTGCGCCACCTCAAAAAAGTTACTTGCAGTCGTAGTTCAGGATCGCCACCGAGTCAAAGCTGGCTTGCTGCTGTTAAACCCCACCATCCCCTTTGTTGATAATGATGCATATGTAATTAGTTCTGATGTAAGTCTTGTTGGGTACATTTGTACTCACATTTTCCTATTTTATGTTTTCGCAAAGAGACTTCAGTCTCACTAGTAGTCCCGCGTGGACTTCGATGTTTAGCTTGTTACCTCAGCTACGATCTTGTGCCCTCGGTAGGATCTGGTAGATAGTCAGGCTCCTCAACCTTTTTCATTTGTAGATGTATGTACTCAGAGATGCTAAGCTTCCGCATGTGCTTTGACTTGTATGCTCTGAATGCTGGGTCATGAGACCCATGTTTGTAATATCTCGCTCCTCAGAGCCTATTGAATAAATACTTGAGTTGTAGAGTCATGTTGTGATGCCATGTTGTATTTGCACATATCGAGCATATTGTTTGTATGTTATTGAAATGCTTGCTATGTGTGGGATCTGACTATCTAGTTGTTTATCCTTGGTAGCCTCTCTTACCGGGAAATGTCTCCTAGTGCTTCCACTAAGCCTTGGTAGCTTTCTACTGCTCCGGAACACTTAGGTTGTCCGGCATGTGTCCTTCTTCGTTCCTGTGTCTGTCCCTTCGGGGAAATGTCACGCGTGTATACCGGAGTCCTGTTAGCCTGCTATAGCCCAGTTTATCAGAGTCCTGCTAGCCCAGTTGCTACAGCCCAGATTCACTCGCTGATGACCGACACGTTCGTTGCTGGGTCATGTATGCCTGTCCCTGTAAGTTAGTGCCACTTTGGGTTCACGACTAGCCATGTCAGCCTGGGCTCCTTGTCATATGGATGCTAGCGACACTATCATATACGTGTGCCAAAAGGCGCAAACGGTCCCGGGCCTGGTAAGGCGACACCCGTGGGAATACCATGCGTGAGGCCACAAAGTGATATGAGGTGTTACATGCTAGATCGGTGTGGCATTGAGTCGGGGTCCTGACAAGTTTTCTTCATTGTACGTTAAATAATGAGTTTCATTTCGTACTTACACAATTTAAAATGATTTTTATGGAGAGAATAAGAAAACCACTCCACTATATATTAGTCGTATACACGAGTACTATATGGACGCAGCTTCATTGACTTAGTGCACCTGCCTTTGGGTTTATGACAGGTGGGCCCAAAATGTGCCTGGCTCACCTGTCATACAGCCAAAAGCAGGTGCAGTTAAGGCACTGGAGCTCAGTCCATACTACAGTAGTATATATATATAAGTTGGAGCCTCAGCGCTGGTTCGCTAGGGTTTGCACTCTCCACACTCTAACCGCAGTACATATATATATATATACATGCTGGAGGCTCAGTGTTCATTTGCTAGGGTTTGCTATATTCATAGTCTCTCACCCTCTCTTCACCAGATCTAAACAAGACTGTGTTGGCCTCTTGTCTCTCTCTCCCCCCTCAAAGCTGGTGAAGGAGGCATCCAGATCCCATCGCACCGGGAAGGGGAGGAGGTGCAGCGTTCACTCTATCGCCTTTGGCGAGGGAGGCAATCCACTGCCGGCTGCGCTGTTCTCTTTCACCTAGTGCCTGTGCGGGAGGGCCACCGACCCCTTCTTCCTTGCTGCCATATGTAGTGTGGGCAGATCCGGCCTCCTGCTGCATGCCTTGCCACATCCTGGCGACCCTAAGGTATAAGTTTCTTTGGAACCGTCGTTGCTCTAGCTGCATGTGGATCTTTTTCGATCTGTAGTCGGATCTAGGTCTTGGTTTAAAGAGGAAAGAAGGGTGCGGTGGGCTGGAGCAAGAATCTAGGACGTGGTTCAATGAGGAAAGGAGGGACGAAAAGTAGTATAGACTGGATATCCAGTCGCTTTGTTGATCGAAAAGGGAAAAATGGGGTAACCCAGTACACACATATGTAAGGAACCAATCTCTTTGTTGAAAAGGGAAAGAAACTGGGGGGTCGGGTAGTTTGTGCAGGACTAGATTTGCTGCCCTCACGTAGGAAAAAGGTTCAAAGAGAACAAATATGGGACCAACGCATATATGCTGCTTGGTTACATACTCAACATCACCCATTTATACGTGTGGACACACATGGTGTTGGCATGTCCCATACAACTATTTTGCTGTTGTTAATCTAAGAATGCCGCCGAAAAATTGAAGCAATGCCACTATTAAAAGTAAATTACATTTTTTAACCAATGTTGTTTTAAGAGAATGTCTCTTTTAATATGAATCAATGCAACTGTTTTAGAAATGCTACTATCCTACTTTGCTTTCCATCCAAGATAAGTTAGATGCTTCTTTCTGTCACCGTTTGTTTCATCCTCCTTTATCGGCAAGTAATTGTTTCCTTTTTGCCTCTGTTAAAACAGGGGTATCTATTCAACTTGTTGCTATTGCGACATTTTGCTTTGCTACTCGAAACACTTTGCTTGATTTCAGTGCAACTGCACAAAACGAGATTGGATTTCCTATTCGTGTTGGCTAGATTCGTACATTATCTTGTGTGCGTCATGACAGGTTGGTACTTGCCTTCATCCACATGATCGTGCAGTGTGTTTTGAGATGTTGTGCTACTTGTATTGGTACTGTTTTAAATAAATGTTGAATTGAAGCTATTGTATTGCTCTCTTTTCCCATTAAGTAGTGAACAAAAATGGTACCAACCCAGACATGATGCTTGTTGCTTTGTTACAACAAACTCTGCATCACCCCCTTTATAAGTAGATAGAAGCACATGGTGTTGTTGCGCCCACTCTCCCCTGGAACTGTTTATGCTTTTTGTTAATCTAATGCCGCTGGTAAAATTAAGCAATGCCACTCTCAGAATTAACTACTGAATCTTATTTCAAAACTGCAACACTTGTTAGGGATTGGCGGGATTACCATTTTTGTGGCCGCATGTTTCATCCTCCTTTATTAGCTATTAATTGGTTCCTTTTTTGCTTTTGTTTAAACAAGGATATCGATTCAACTTGTTGCTATTCCAACATTTTGCTTCGCTACGCAAAACAGTTTGCTTGATTTCAGTGCAACTGCACAAAATGAGATTGGATTTCCTATTCGTGTTGGTAGATTCATATTTTATCCTGGTCTTCTCATGAAGGGTCAGTACATGCCTTCATCCATATGATTGTGTAGTGTGCTTTGAGATGTTGTGCTACTTGTATTGGTACTATTTTAAATAAATGTTGAATTGAAGCTATTGTATTGTTGTGTTTTCCCATTAAGTAGTGAACAAAAATGGGACCAACCCAGACATGATGCTTGTTGCTTTGTTACAACAAACTCTGCATCACCCCCTTTCTAAGTAGATGGAAGCACATATTGTTGTTGCACCCACTCTCCCCTGGAACTCTTTATGCTTTTCGTTAATCTAATGACGCTAGTAAAATTAAGCAATGCCACTCTCAGAATTAACTACTGAATCTTATTTCAAAACTACAACACCTGTTAGGGATTGGTGGTATTACCAATTTTGTGGCCGCATGTTTCATCCTCCTTTATTAGCCAGTAATTGATTCCTTTTTTGCCTCTGTTTAAACAGGGATATCTATTCAACTTGTTGCTATTGCGAAATTTTGCTTCGCTACGCGAAACACTTATGTTTTAAGAGTGTTTTCTGCAGTTCAACTTGAATGTCACACCGGCGACTTTGCTTAATTTTGGTGGAACTGCACAAAAGGAGATCGGATTTCATATATGTGTTGGGATATGTGTCCAGTCCTCCTCTCGAGCTGTTTCAAATCTTGGTCAAGAAAGGTCAGTACCGACTTTCATCCACATGATGGTGCAGTGTGCTTTGAGATGTTGTGCTACTTGTATTGGTACTGTTTTGGATAAATGTTGAATTGAAGCTATTGAACTGTTGTCTTTTACCATTAAGTGAGCAAAAATTGTTCCAACCCAGACATGACGCTTGTTTCTTTGTTACAACAAAACTCTGCATCACCCCCTTTATAAGTAGATGGAAGCACATGTTGTTGTTGCGCCCACTCTCCCCTGGAACTGTTTATGCTTTTTGTTAATTTAATGCCGCTTGTAAAATTAAGCAATTAACTACTGAATCTTAGTTCAAAATTGCAACACTTGTTAGGAATGGTACTATCATGCTTTGTAGTTCTTTCTACATGTTTAACCAAGGTATTGTTAAGATAATGTCTCTGTTAAAATGAATCAGTTGCATTGTTTTAGGAATGGTACTTTTCTGCTTTGTCGTTCTTTATACATGTTGAAACAAGGCATTGTTAAGATAATGTCTCAGTCAATATGAATGAATCACACTGATGGAGAATTGCTACTCTCCTGCTTTGTTTCCCATTAAGATAAGGTAGATCAGTAGATGCTTTTCTTCTGGGAGTACAAGTCATCAACCGTTATTTCTCAGTAATTGTTTCCCTTATACCTATTGTTGCTTACAGGGATATCAAAATTAAAGCTCGGTTTTATTCCGACTTTGATTTTAGTTGAACTGCACAAAAGGAGCCAATGTGTCCAAGGCAAACTGCTGCATTACTGGGTCCAGTTGGTCGTTCCACTTTGCAGAAAGAAGCAGTCACTGTTTGCGCTACATTACAGAAGGAATGACCGAGAAGCTTTACAGAGTATTATTAGACGCTGGTGACATGACTAGTCTGCAGAGAGCATTGGCAATTCTACAACACGTGGAGTGCACTGGGCAAAAAGTGCCCAAACAAGTACAAGAAGCCACGACAGGACTCCACGATCATAGGCATTACATATTTTGAATGGGAAAGCTTGTCAAAGTTTAATCATTGATGTTAGCAAGAAGACGTTAGTTTAATATATTGGAATTGGAAAACCTTGTCAAAAATTGCTCATTGATGTTAGCCAGAAGACATGCATTTGATATTTTTGAGTGGGACGCCCTTGCTGTGAGCAGCGTCGATTGTTTTTTCCTATTCCTGTGTTCAGTTTAGAAGTAAATAGTTACTCTGCTGAGATATTCCTGTGTTAAGAGTTTGTTCTGAATAGTGTCTATGTAATGCCAGGCCTTGTGTTTGATTGCAAAGTTGAGCTTGGAATGTTGTGGCATGCGGCATCACGAGCTGTTCACCGTGCCTCCTGAGAATAATGCTTCGTATTGTTTTGCATGTCGATCTAATGCCAGTGATTTGCTTCTTAAGAAGATCATCCTCTTTTGTTGTTTCCGTGCTTAAGAAGTTCATCGTCTTATGTTTCATTCATAGCCTATACGACAAGTCGTGTAGGTTAGACGCGAAACCATATGATCTTCTGACCAACTCATCATATTAGTCCGTGATTGGATCGTCGTTTTCCAACCAAAACCGCTTGTAAAACTGACGCTTGTAAATAAAAGCAGATGGTCTCGGGCGAAGCGCTTGGTTGGTCGATTTCAACTAGTAAAATATACACTGGTCTCTCAAATTACACGCGTAACCCGCCGGTTTTACTTACAGACCTCGAGCCCTCGGTTTCATTACGCCTCTATTTCACACGTTGTTTCCGATGACGAGTAAATTACATTTGTATGTTAATACAAGTGTGAAATAAACCAGAGCTCCCAAGCGCGGCCTTACCGTTTCATGTCGTCTCAGTTTCTCGAAGGAGCTCATAGGTGTCTGATGATCCTGGCTTCCTGAATGAGCAGCGGGCACTGTATCAGACCATCCGTAGGGCCCGCGAGGCCCTCTCCGTCGTCCTTCGAGTTGTTGCGCTCGCCGTGGCGCCGATCATTGTTAACATCGTCAACGAACATGAGGATTCAGGAGATGACTTTATTTTGACTGGATGACACTAGGGACCCACTAGGGCCATAGCTGTACGTACGCAAGTGCCTCCTTAATATGTACAACTATATTTTTTTGCTTCCTCCTAGTTTCCTGACATCACGGTCCCACACCATTGTCAACCTATGTAGTCAATATAAACGAGAGAATTTCACAAGGTGCGGCCGACAGCTGGGACCAAGCAGCTCGAGCAGTATTTGTGTTTTTGAGGCGTGAGCACTACAGAGTTTTTCTTGGCGATGATTTCGTTGTTGTTCAGAGGAGAGTAGGGTATTAACTGGGTGGGCTGTGGTCTGTCTAGCCCAGGCCAGATATCCAGCCCAAATATTAATTTTTTTCAAGATGAAAATGGCGCCCAGCTATATGTTTTTTTGAGGAATACCCATGCAAGGTCAACTTGTTATTCTCTGCCCCGCTGGGTTGCAAATCTTTCCTAGGAGGGATGCATTAGGCTTAACAGGAAAATGGGCTTTAAAAAATAATAAATGGGATGTAATTATAAAAACTGGGCAGTAAATATAAAAAATGCACCAAACACGAAATTAGTTTATAAAATATTATTTATTGATTTTGAAAATCTTATTTTTTTCATTGTTGCGCGCGCAATGTTTCGTTTGATTTTTACGTAATACAAATTTATATTTAATCTGACTAGAAATTTCGGGATAAAAATATTTCGGATCCCATCAAAATGTGGGAAATTTTATTGAATTCTGTCTTCAACGGTTGGTTGAAATTATTAATCGTTGTCTAGCTAGAAAACGGGTTGTACTTTTAACAAACTGTAAATGGGCTGTAGTAAATTCCATTAGAATTCAAAAATGGGCTGTACATTCTTACAAATCGCAAATGGGATATAAGTTCTCTGCCACACACTTGTGGGCCTACTAAGTTGACGTGTCCCCTAAAAAATATAAGTTGACGCGTATGCAAGGCTTTGTCAACTTATTATAGTCAACACACGGTTCTAGCAGCAGTGACCATTGTATGTCTATCCGATGGATGTCGTGCTTCTTCTTCAATCTCGGATATTCTTAGCTTCGTCCGCCCAAAAATTGATTCCTCCCCCTGACATCTGGGGTGCACCATTTCGGAGGCTGACCTGTGGGCCTACTAAGTTGGCGCGTACCAAGGGCTTTGTCAACTTAGTCAATATAAACGATTCTAGCTTCAGTGACCGTATGATGTCCATCCAACGGCCATAGTGCTTCTTCAACCTCTGGTCTTCTTGCTCCAGCCGCCCAAAGCAGCGCCGGTCGTGCCGCCTGCTCCTGCCTCCTGTGGCCGGCTGTGCTACTGCGGAGGCCTCACCGCGCCCATACTACTCCCACCGCTGGTCAGGCCATCCCTCCACTCACCCACACCCCCTGTTATTCTGCGGTGACGGCAGCCTCACACCGCAGCCAAACCAGTGAACCCTCGTACTCCTCTCCGCGTGGGAATCCACTGCCGCGTCTTCCCCGGCTCCACACCGTCCCCTTGCTAGGCCTCGTCGTCTTCCACCGCCGTGGTGCTCTCAGCGCGGCGTGGTCAATGTGGTCAATGACCGACTTCCATCGAATGAGTACTGTACGTGGAGAGGCTGACAGCTAGGTCCACGATAGCCGCAAGGAAGTGCCTCCTTTTTACGAGCAAAATAATTATTCCTCCACCTGACAGCAGGGACCCACCGGACGGGCCACCGTATTTCATGAAAAAAAAACGTTTCCCCCCCGACTGCTGGGACCCACTGGACGGGCCACCGTATTTCATGAAAAAATGTCCCCCTGACTGCTGGGACCCACCGGACAGGCCACCGTATTTTGCGAAAAAACGTTCCCCCCGCTGTCAGCTCGGACCCACCAGAAGTGCCTCCTTATTACGCACAAAAAAAATGAATACTCCCCCTGCTAGCCGGGACCCACCATGTTAGGAGGATGACTTGTGGGCCTACTAAGTTGACTGGGACGGAGGCCTTTGTCAACTTTAGTCAATATGAATGATTCTAGCTCCAGTGACCGTACGATGTCCATCCAACGACCGTAGTGCTTCTTGAACCTCTGATCTTCTTGCTCCAGCCGCCCAAAGCAGTGCCGGTCGTGCCGCATGCTCCTGCCTCCCGTGGCCGGCTGTGATGCCGCG
The DNA here is from genome assembly GCF_018294505.1 of Triticum aestivum. NCBI lineage: Eukaryota > Viridiplantae > Streptophyta > Magnoliopsida > Poales > Poaceae > Triticum > Triticum aestivum. The sequence goes on along the minus strand of NC_057813.1, from coordinate 286,594,503 downwards.
GAGGCCTCACCGCCTCCTACTACTCCCACCGCTAGCCAGACCATCGCTCTACTCACCCACACCCCCTGTTATTCTGCGGCGACGGCAGCCTCACACCGCAACCGAACTAGTGAACCCTCATACTCCTCTCCGCGTGGGCATCCACTACAGCATTTTCCTCGCCTCCGCGTCATCCCCTTCCTAGGCCTTGCCGTCGTCCACCGCTGTGGTGCTCTCGGCGCGGCGTGGTCAATGTGGTCAACAACCGACTTCCATCGAAAGAGTACTGTATCTGGAGAGGCTGACAACTGGGTCCATGGTAGCCGCAAGGAAGTGCCTCCTTATAACGTGGAAAATAATGATTCCTCCACCTGACAGCAGGGACCCACCGGACGGGCCACCGTATTTTGCAAAAAAAATGTTTCCCCCCTGACTACTGGGACCCACCAGCTGCATCTTCGCACGTAAGGAAGTGCGTCAGGGCAACAAAAAATGATTCGCCCCCTGACTGTTGGGACCCACCAGCTACATGTTCGCACGCAAGGAAGTGCCTGACAGTCGGGACCCACCTGGTCGAAGCGTACATAGCGTTGTCATTCTGGTCGCGAACATGTACGTACATACTGGTGGATGTAGAGGCGCGCACGTGTCGTAGTAGAGGCATGCATGTAGCATGTACACGTACGTACATCGGCCAGTGTGCAAGAAAGAAAATACGACCATGTACGTACATACAGGCAGGGTCTTGAACGCCTACTCGCACATATGTACGGCCAGGGCTCGTGTACATGGCTGGGTCGGAACGGAGAAACAATGTCGTCATCATGTTCATGGGGAGCCAACCGGCTGGGTCGGAACGGAATGCATCGTCGTGTTCATCGGGAGGGCTTGGATGGAACAGGCGATGGAAATGAGGCCTGGCGTACCGCAGAACGGAGGAAACGGCCTTGTGTTCGACTGGCCACGTTCGAAACGGGATCCTGTTCATCGAGAGGGGTCTGGCGTACCGCAAAACGGAGGAAACAGACCTCCTATGGTCGAAACGGGGGTCCTGTTGATCGGGAGACGTGTGGCATACCGCAAAACGGAGGAAACAGACTTGTGTTAGAGCGTTACGATCAAAATGGGGGTCCTGTTCATCGGGAGGGGTGTGGCGTACCACAAAACGAGACTCCACGGGATACTGTTCATCTCCACCGTCGACCTCTCCAGCCTCCACGGGCTACTGTTCATCCACCATCGACTTCCTCCAGCCTCCACCTGCGACTGTTCATCCACGGGCTCCTGTTCATCCAGCCTCCACCGCGCGCTACTCCACCGGCTACTGTTCAACCACCCCTCTCCACGGGCTCCTGTTCAACCACCCCTCCACGGGCTACTCGGCATCCACCCCTCCACCGTCTACTGTTCATCTAGCCCTCCACGGGGTCGTCCTGTTCATCCAACCCTCCACAGGGTCCTGTTCATCCAGCCCCAACCGGCTCGATCGATCGGGGTCCTGTTCATCCAGAGGCAACACCACGGGGTCCTGTTTATCCACCCCCATCACTCACTGTTCATTCAACCCCCCCCCCCCCGCAACGCTCACTGTTCATCGAAACCCCCCTGCAACGCTCACTATTCATCCAGAGGCAACATCGATTGGCTTTAGTTAGCAGCAGTAGCAAAGGAATTGCTTGATCGCTCGGGTTCAGTAACGCGTAGCCTGCAGTGCAATCGCTCGGGTTCAGTTAGGCGACGCCTCATTCGGGTTCAGTTAGATCCCAACGCCTCGCACACACGCGCGCACACGTACGATATAAACGCGCATCGCTCGGCCCCGACCACCCACCGTAACCGGGAACTCCCTGAAATTTTCCTCGCCCTCGCTTCTACTATAGTTTTTTTCGTCATGGACGGCCCAAAGAATGTCATGCAGCTGCGTCTCCGGCCCGCCCAGGACGAAAAGCCCATTTTCTGTCATGATTTTTTGTCATAGAAGTAGGAGCCCACCACATCTATGATGATATCGAGTTTTGTCACAATTATCATCATAGAAGTGTCATAAGTATGGCAGAAAAAATTTTGTTCTGCCCAAAATGTCACGGATGTGTCTTTTTTTTGTAGTGATCGTTTGCGATTATGGTATCACACACAGTTTCTCGAAGGGTCTCTGATCGTAGTGTCGCGTTAGCAGCATCCTGCAGTAGTGATGGTATCCAGAAACACTCCAACTTATTGGTTTGGAGGTTGAAGCCAAAGGCCTGCGATGACAAATTTTGACATGTTCGGTTGGAGATAGGTTCGATGATAAAGTACATTGAAACATTGAATCGAATGCCTACTCTTTATCTATGTCATCTATAAGACTGTCTAAGCTACACTCTTCTTGCGAATATTTCGCAGCTATCATCGCTTGGTCATATACCAAATTCACATAAATCTCTTTTCCATCCGGTCCTTGAGGTCCAACTCGGGCCATATGATTCGGATCGAGCCCGGTGTAGCGCGTTTTCACCATCGCCCATGCCTCTCGTGCACCTTCCCAGCATGTGGACGCCTTCCATAGCTCAAAACGGTGCCGAGCACCTTTGAACAGGTTCGCCAACCCCTCCATACTTTCTAGAGGGGCATCGGATGGCCATAAGGCCTTGGCTATACTTCTCATGGCTTTCCAGGCCAGCTCATGCACCACGGACAACTCTTTTAGCACGTCACCTCGAAATCTGATACTTCTTCTTCAGGCCGCCCGGTTAACAGACCTACAACAACAACATTATGACAATCCGAATTACGGGATATTATGAGTCCCTTGGATGGTTCAAAAGGTCATACCAAATATGCCGCCTTTCAGCTTTTTATTCTCTTTTTGTGTGTCTGATAACTGAGCCTTTAAGCTCTTTATCTCTTCGGCTTGTTTATCCTTTTCCTCCTCGAGTTTGTTCTTTTGATCAACGGTAATTGTGGCTTTCTTCATTTATTCAAGCTCTGTGGTGGCGGCATTCAACTTTGTCTGTCTCATTTTAAGCTCCTGGGACAGCGTGTTGTTCTTCCCTTTGAGAACCTATGGTCATAATGATCCTTAAATCGGTTGGCCTAACCGTTTCAAGTCTTGGGGGCACATGTCATGCCCAGGCACATGTCAAAGGACATACCTCTTTGAAGATGGGGGGAGAAATATAACAATCTGATCTCATGCCCAGGCACATGTCAAAGGACATACCTCTTTGAAGGAGGGGGCTCGACAGCGCTCCCAGTTTCCTTTCGTTTTGAATGCTCGCCCTGCGTAGATGCTGCCTTCCTAGAGGCCGCTCTCGATGGAGTGCGGCTCCCTGAGCGCCGATCCTATGAAGCACAATTCAGTGATGGGTGAGGTGCAAGTGGGGGCTCCTTTTTCGAGGAAGCTTTCCGAGTACTTACAATGGAGAAGGGGAAAAGGCGGGGGTAGTCGGCCATAATGGCCACTTCCGAGCCGCTAAGGCTCGCTTGATCAAAGAATTCATCATCAAACTCTTTGAATATACTCGGATCCTCGCAGAAACCGGGGTCTTCGTTACGAGCATAATCTTCTGGCTGTGGGGAGGGGCAATGAACATTTTTGACCACCTTCCTCCATGTCTTCTTTAAGACAACCAGAACAATTTGATTAGCATACCTTGATAACGAGGTAGAACAATGCTAATAATAAAAAAACTTACCCATTCAATGGGGTTATACATGGAAAAACCTTCTCGACAATTTAAACGGATGAAGTCTTCTTTCTTCCCCTTATAAAGATCTGCTAGGATGGTGGCCAGATCGGCTGGGGTATCCGGGCCCTTGCACCTATAACGAGATGTGTCGTCCTCTCCATTGTAACACCATAAAGGGGTCACTCTGGACTGGAGGGGCTGGATACATCGCTTTGTCGTGATGGCCATGACTTCGATTATCGAGAGTTCGGAATGAGCAAGTAATCCGACCTTGCTGACCAACCTCTTCACTTCTGCACTGTCTTCTTCCTTGGGACTCCGGGGGCGCCAATTGAGGCATTTCTTAAAAGGAGCGCTGGAAAATTCAGGGAGTCCACGCCGAACTTGGTCCAAAGGGGAACGTCCTCAATATAAAACCATTCCGAAGACCATTCTTGGATGCCTCCTTGGGAGTTCCGACAAGGTAACCTCATCCGGCTATGCGCCATACTTCAGTGCCGCCCACTTCAAATATGGAACCCCCTCGATGACGAGGGACGAGGCAAAAGAGCTTTATCCATAGTTCAAAATGGGCCTCGTAGCCCAAAAATAGTTTGCAGAGAGCGACAAAACCCGAGATGTGCAGGATAGAACTTGGTGTGAGGTTGTGTAGCTGGATCCCATAGAATTCCAATAGACCTCTGAGAAAGGGGTGGATCAGAAACCCTAAGCCTCGCAGAAGAAACAAGATGAAGCACACCCTCTCCTCCTTGTTGGGGTTTGGGAAATTCTCTGCTAGCACATCATTGCCAATCGAGACCAATCCCGCCCAAACAGAGACAAGATCTGCAGGCGTCTGAAGTCGATTCAACTAAAGGTGAGACATGATGTCGCTTGAAGCTATGTTGGTATTTCCCCAAAGAGGAAGGGATGTTGCAGGACAACGGCGGTAGGTATTTCCCACAGATATGAAACCAAGGTTAACAAACCAGTAGGAGAACCAAGCAACACAACGTAAACAACCCTTGCATACAAATAGCAACACCTCGCAACCCGCCGTGTTTGGGGTTGTCAATCCCTTTCGGGTAGTGGCACCGGAACGGCATGTGGACGGGAGAAAGTTGTAATAGATTGAATAAATAGATCGCGAATAAAATAAAGTGCAGCAAAGCATTTTTGTATTTTTGGTTTAGTAGATCTGAATAAAAATAGCAAATAAAATAGATCGCAAAGGCAAATATATGAGATAGAAGACCCGGGGGCCGTAGGTTTCACTAGTGGCTTCTCTCGAGAAAAATAGCAAATGATGGGTAAACAAATTACTGTTGGGCAATTGATAGAACTTCAAATAATCATGACGATATCCAGGCAATGATCATTATATAGGCATCATGTCCAAGATTAGTAGACCGACTCCTGCCTGCATCTACTACTATTACTCCACACATCAACCGCTCTCCACCATGCATCTAGTGTATTAAGTTCATGGAAAAACGGAGTAACGCAATAAGAACGATGACATGATGTAGACAAGATCTATCTATGTAGAGATAGACCCCATCGTTTTATCCTTAGTAGCAACAATACATATGTGTCAGTTCCCTTTCTGTCACTGGGATCAAGCACCGTAAGATCGAACCCACTACAAAGCACCTCTTCTCATTGCAAGATAAATAGATCAAGTTGGCTACACAAAACCCAAATATCAGAGAAGAAATACGAGGCTATAAGTAATCATGCATATAAGAGATCAAAGAAACTCAAATAACTTTCATGGATATAAAAAGATATAACTGATCATAAACTCTAAGTTCATCAGATCCCAACAAACACACCGCAAAAAGAGTTACATCATATGGATCTCCAAGAGACCATTGTATTGAGAATCAAAAGAGAGAGAGGAAGCCATCTAGCTACTAACTACAGACCCGAAGGTCTACAAAGAACTACTCACACATCATTGGAGAGGCACCAATGGAGGTGGTGAACCCCATCCGAGATGGAGTCTAGATTGGATCTGGTGGTTCTGGACTCTATGGCGGCTGGACGAATATTTCGTCGACTCCCCTAGGGTTCAGTGATTTTTGTGGTATTTATAGAGCAAAGAGGCGGTCCGGGGGGCACCCGAGGTGGGCACAACCAACCAGGGCGCGCCTGGGCCTCCTGGCGCTCCCTGGTGGGTTGTACCCTCCTCGGGACTCCCCCCAGGCATAGCCAGGGCCCATTACGTTCCTTCTGGTCCATAAAAAATCTCCGTAAAGTTTCGTTGCATTTGGACTCCGTATGATATAGATTCCCCGCGATGTAAAAAAACATGCAGAAAACAACAACTGGCACTTGGCACTATGTCAATAGGTTAGTACCAAAAAATGATATAAAATGACTATAAAATGATTATAAAACATCCAAGATTGATAATATAATAGCATGGAACAATCAAAAATTATAGATACGTTGGAGACGTATCAACATCCCCAAGCTTAACTCCTACTCGTCCTCGAGTAGGTAAGTGATAAAAACAGAATTTTTGATGTGGAATGCTGCCTAACATGTCATGCCATATTCTTTTATTTATAGCATGGACAATTGGACTTTTATGTGATTCAAAGCAATAATCTAGTTTTGACATAATAATTTAGATACTCAAGCATATCAACAAGAAACCATGTCTTTCAAAATATCAACGCTAAAATAAGTTATCCTTGGCTCATCATTCTCAACCATTGATCCACTCATGAAACACTCGAATATTAGCTACACCCAATACTTAAGTATGATCATATTGCCTCCTAATTGGTGCTTTTATAAGAGAAGATGGAGACTCAAATTCAAAATAAAAATTGCATAAAGTAAAAGAAAGGCCCTTCACAGAGGGAAGTAGGGATTTGTAGAGGTGCCAGAGATCAAAGCGAAAAATTAGAGATAAAAACATTTTGAGAGGTGTATCCATCCCACCAACGAAAACGACTTAGAGTTCCCAACACTTTCCATGCTAGATATATCATATGCGGTTCCCAAAGAGAAAATAAAGTTTTTTTCCTTTTTCCACCATACTTTCACTTTCCATGGCTAGCCGTATCCATGGTTGCCCTCCATACCAACACTTTCCAAGGAATTTATTATTTGACAACATAAAGTAAATTCATTTTTGCATTTCGGGACTGGGCATCCCTAAAATCTTTGCCTTACTCTCATGCAATGACAAGTGAATAAACACTCATTGTGAGAATAGCACATCCAACATGGAAAATATTAGCCACCCCTCACCGCTCCGTGAGCGAAACAAACACACAAAAGAGAAGTTTATTTTGAAAATTAGAGATGGCACATGCAAATTTTCTTAGAATGGAAAAAGAATACGGCATGTAGGTATATATAGTGGACTCATGTGGCAAAACTGGTTTAAATGATTTTGGATGCACAAGTAGAGATCATACTTAGTGCAAAATTAAGGCTAGCAAAAGATTGAGAAGCGACCAACCAAGAAACGAATAATCTCATAAGCAAGCATCAAGCATAATTAACACCGAATAATGCACCATAAGTAGGATATAATTTCATTGCATGATTATTGACTTTCATACTTGCATAGCGAATCACAAACCTTAACACCAATATTCCTACTAAAGCATAATTACTCATCAACATAACTCACATAGCACATCATCACATCTCAAAACTACTACTAAGAATCAAGTTTATTTTGTCCAATGATCTTCATGAAAGTTTTTATTATATCCTTCTTGGATATCTATCACTTTGGGGCTAATTTTCATGTGTTGCTTTTAATAAGCTCAAACAAATATAAGTGAAGATCATGAGCATAATTTTTCTTTCTCTGAAAATAATTTAAGTGAAGCAAGAGAGAATTTCTTGAAAATTTTAATAACTCTCAAATAAACCTAAGTGAAGCAAGAGAGCATTTATTCAAAAATAACTAAGCACATCGTGCTCAAAAAGATATAAGTGAAGCACTAGAGCAAGTCCATAGCTCATAAAAAATTTAAGTGAAGCGTAGAGAGCAATTCTAACAAATCATGACATAATTTTGGCTCTCTCAAATAGGTGTGTCCATCAAGGATTGATGACTTAAAACACAAAATAAAACAAGCAAAGACTCATATCATACAAGGCACCCCAAGTAAAACACATACATGTGAAGAATAAAAATATAGCTTCGAGTAAAATACCGATAGTCATTGGAAGAAAGCGGTATGCCACTCGGGGGCATCCCCAAGCTTAGTTGGTTGCTCATTTTTGGATAATAGCTTGGGATGTCGGGGCATCCCCAAGCTTAGGCTCTTCTATTCTTCCTTCATCCATCGTAAGATAACCCAAAACTTGAAAACTTCAATCACGCAAAACTCAACAAAACCTTCGTGAGATCCGTTAGAATAACAAAAGCAAACCACTACTATAAGTGTTGTATCAAACCAATTCATATTTTGTTTTTGTATAATATCTACTGCATTCCAACTTTTCTATGGCAATAACACATCAAAGAAAACCATAGAGCCATCAAAATAAGCACACAACACAAAGAAACCGAATCTGTTAAAACATAACATTCTGTAGCAATCTGACTCTTTCGAATACTTCTGTAACTCCAAAAATTCTGAAAAATTAGGACGACTAGGGTAATTAGTATATTAATATTATGAAAAAAGAATCAGGGTAGAAGAACTTTTCTGTGATTTATGAAATTGTTTTTGTGAGTGCATAACTTTCTATTTTCAGCAAGATCAAACAACTATCACCCAAGAAGATCCTAAAGGCTTTACTTGGCACAAACACTAATTAAATCACACAAAACACAATCATATCAGTAGCATAATTGTGCGAAAACTCAAGAATAGAAAGCAAAAAGAAAAATAAATTTTATTCATTGGGTTGCCTCCCAACAAGCACTATAGTTTTACGCCCTTAGTTAGGCATAAAGCAAGGATCTAAGTTTGTCATCTTTATCCAACTCTTCAATCAAACACTTAGAATCCTTCAAAGATTTAGCATAAAGACCTTCAATAGAAATACTCCTAGGAGTAAATTTAAAGATTTCATTCTTGCAAAAAGGATCTCTTATCACTTCAACAAAATCCGGGTGAACACTAATCATCTTAAGATCTCCTTTATTACTATTACTAGAGGTTGCACCCTTGTTCCTGGTTACTTGAGTAACTTTGCCAAATTTTACGGGAGTTTTCTCAATAGTTCTAGTGGAAGCAAAAGTCGTGCTTAGATTACTAAAGATTTCTTCTAGTTTATCAATCCAAGACGGACTTTCTTCTATTCTTTCATGGATTACAGTACCCTTTTCTTTTAACAACTTAAAAATATCTCCCACTTTTGACCCAATATTGGTGACAAAATTATGCATCTTTTTATCTATAATTTCCATATGATCTTCGATGAACATTTTATTTTCAATAGCATCTAACCTTTCCATAACATGCTCAAGAGTCAGAGTTGTTTCATTAATCATCAGAGGCGGTGAGCCAACAAAATTTCCCATAGAATTAAAGGCATCAAGAGAAGGAAACATCAAGAAATTTCCACCGGTAATCGTATCAAGGACGAATATATACCAAGTGGTGATGCCAACATAAAAACAACGAAGAAGAACAACGGTAGATTGCTTACAAATAGATCTATTATGAGCATTGCAAATTCTATACCAAGCATCTTTTAAACTTTCTCCTCCCCTTTGCTTAAAGTTGAGAACCTCGTTCTCGGGTGTGCAAGCAATAGGGGAAGAACTATCCATAGCGATGAACAAGATTGCACACAAAAACAGATCCAACAAGAAAATGGCGAACAGAAAAAGAGAGGCAAATAAAACGACAAATTTTTGGGAAGTGGAGAAAGGAAAACGAGAGGCAAATGGAAAATAATGTAAATTGCAAGGAGATGAGATTTGTGATTAGGAACCTGGTATATGTTGAAGATCCTCCCCAGCAACGGTGCCAAAAACTCCTTTTGATGTCGCTTGAAGCTACATCGGTATTTCCCCAAAGAGGACGGGATGATGCAGCACATCGGCGGTAGGTATTTTCCTCAGATATGAAACCAAGGTTATCGAACCAGTAGGAGAACCAAGCAGCAATTCATAAACAACCCCTGCACACAAATAACAACACCTCGCAACCCTACGTGTTAAAGGGGTTGTCAATCCCTTTCGGGTAGCGGCGCCGGAACGGTGTGTGGATGGGAGAAAGTTGTAATAGATTAAATGAATAGATCATAAATAAAATAAAATGCAGCAAAGTATTTTTGTATTTTTGGTTTAGTAGATCTGAATAAAAAGAGCAAATAAAACAGATCGCAAAGGCAAATATATGAGAAAGAAGACCCGGGGGTCGTAGGTTTCACTAGTGGCTTGTCTCGAGATAAATAGCAAACGGTGGGTAAAAAAATTACTGTTGGGAAATTGATAGAACTTCAAATAATCATGATGATATCCAGGCAATGATCATTATATAGGCATCACGTCCAAGATTAGTAGATCAACACTCATCGACCGCTATCTAGCATGTATCTAGTGTATTAAGTTCATGGAAAAACGGAGTAATGCAATAAGAACGATGAGATGATGTAGACAAGATCTATCTTTGTAGAGATAGACCCCATCGTTTTATCCTTAGTAGCAACGTTACATACGTGTCGGTTCCCTTTCTGTCACTAGGATCAAGCACTGTAAGAACGAACCCACTACAAAGCACCTCTTCCCATTGCAAGATAAATAGATCACGCTGGCCAAACAAAACCCAAATATTGGAGAAGAAATATAAGGCTATAAGTAATCATGCATATAAGAGATCAAAGAAACTCAAATAACTTTCGTGGATATACAAAGATATAATTGATCATAAACTCGAAGTTCATCAGATCCCAACAAACACATCGCAAAAAGAGTTACATCATATGGATCTCCAGGAGACCATTGTATTGAGAATCAAAAGAGAGAGGGGAAGCTATATAGCTACTAACTACGGACCCGAAGGTCTACAAAGAACTACTCACGCATCATCAAAGAGGCACCAATGGAGGTGGTGAACCCCATCCGAGATGGTGTCTAGATTGGATCTGGTGGTTCTGGAATCTGCGGGGGCTAGATGAATATTTCATCGACTCCCCTAGAGTTCAGGGATTTTTGGGGTATTTATAGACCAAAGAGGCGGTCCTGGGGGCACCTGAGGTGGGGACAACCCACCAGGGATCGCCTGGGCCTCCTGGTGTGCCCTGGTGGGTTGTCCCCTCCTCGGGACTTCCCCCAGGCAGAACCAGGGCCCATTGCGTTCCTTCTGGTACATAAAAAATCTCCGTAAAGTTTCGTTGCATTTGGACTCCGTCTGATATTGATTTCCTGCAATGTAAAAAACATGCAGAAAACAACAACTGGCACTTCGCACTATGTCAATAGGTTAGTACCAAAAATGATATAAAATGACTATAAAATGATTATAAAACATCCAAGATTGATAATATAATAGCATGTAATAATCAACAATTATAGATACATTGGAGATGTATCAAGACTCTAAGCAGCTTCGCCAATCACCCTCTTGAGGGCCATGTGGGTGTGAGGAAGAGCTAGGAGCGCTCGCCATGTCTTAAAGTTTTTCATGGTTTCCTCCAATGCTCTTTGCGCAATGTGGGATGGCATTTGGGGATCTAACCTCCTTATATAGATGCAGTGCGTGCGTGCTAAGGGGGGTATTTGTAAAAAATTATGGACAGTTCACATTCGCCTGGCGCGTGGAAATCGAGGTGACAGTAGGAAGGAATCATAAAGGCAGAACATGGAGGTCAAAACCAGACTATCATCAATCCATAGTATGGTGAAGAACCCGCCTTGCAAAGCCAAAAACATAAGTCGGATACTACATCATCATTGAAGGCAAGTTCGGGGGCTACTCAGGGAGTCCTGGATTTGGGGTCCTTGGTATGTCTCCGACGTATCTATAACTTATGAAGTATTCATGCCATGTTTACAACAATTCTATATGATTTTGGTACGATTTGATTAGAACTAACCCGGACTGACGCTGTTTTCAGCAGAACTATCGTGGTGTTGTTTTTGTGCAGAAATAAAAGTTCTCGGAACAAGCTGAAAATTAACGAAGAATTTTTCTAGAAAATACAAAAAATTCTGAAAGAAAAAGGTATGGAAGAAGAGTCCCGGGCTAACCAGAAGGGTGGAAGGCTCCCCCACCCCCCTAGAGCGCGCCCTCCGACCTTGTGATCTCCTCGTGGGGCCCCCTGACATGAAACCGACGCCAAACCTTCCTATAAATCCAGAAAACCCCAGAACAGAAGAGATATTGGGAGTTCTGCCGCCGTAAGCCTCTGTAGCCTTGAAAAACCAATCTAGGCCCTCTTTGGCACCCTGCCGGAGGGGGCCATCATCACCGGGGGGCATGGACGAGGACCCTGGAGGGGCCATTATTGCCATGGAGGCCAAGGACCAGAGGGAGAACCTCTCCCCATTTAGGGGGAGGCCATGGAGGAGGAAGCACAAGGGGGAGAACCTCTCCCTCTCTCTTCGTGGCGCCGGAGTGCCATTGGGGGAACCATCACCGTGGTGATTGTCTTCATCAACATCACCATCATCATCTCTTTTACGTGGTCCACTCCCCCGCACCCCACTGTAATCCCCTACTTGAACATGGTGCTTTATGCCACATATTATGATCCAATGATGTGTTGCCATCCTATGATGTTTTGAGTATATTTATTTTGTCCTTTGGGTGGATTGATGATATTGATTGGTTTGAGTTGTATATTTTATTTGGTGCTATCCTATGGTGCCTTTCGTGTAGCGCACACGTGAAGGATTCCCGCTGCAGGGTGTTGCAATATGTTCATGATTGGCTTATAGTGGGTTGCTAGAGTGACAGAAGCTTAAACCCGAGTAAGGGGGTTGTTGCGTATGGGATAAAGGGGAGTTGATGCTTTAATGCTATGGTTGGGTTTTACCTTAATGATCTTTAGTAGTTGCGGATGCTTGCTAGAGTTCCAATCATAAGTGCATATGATCCAAGAAGAGAAAGTATGTTAGCTTATGCCCCTCCCTCATATGAAATTGCAATAATGATTACTGATCTTGTTAAAAATTGCCTAGGATAATTCCTCACAGCGAACCATTATTATTCCACACTCGCTATTTATAATATTTAGTAATAAATTATAACTTTATATTAACAGCACCTACTTTTATATTTTAGTTCTCCGATATCATGCAAAGTTATCCTCTTCATACCCACAATGTAGTTTTATTTCTCGTTTCTAGATGGAAGCAAACGTTTAGTGTACGTAGAGTCGTATCAGTGATAGAAAGGACTTGAGAGAATATTGATCTTACCTTTAGCTCCTTGTGGGTTCGACACTCCATACTTATCACTTTCACCTTTGGAAATTGCTATGATGATTCCTTGCACTTGGGGATTATCAAGCTCTTTTCTGGCGCCGTTGTTGGGGAGCAATATTGTGGGGTTAATATTTTTGTGTATGCTTGTTTGCTTCCTTCACTAAGTAGATTTTGTTTCCCCTTTTGTTTTTGTTTAGTTGTGGATGAAAAAAAATTACAGAATGAAAATACCAAAAAGAAATTACTTGTCTCTTATGCCTAAAAACTATTTCAAAAAGAGAAGTGATTGGAAGTGTTGAGTATATGTGTTGTGCATATTTGTGTATTGGGCCCACCTCCTACTTGCCTTGTATAGTTGAGGTCGTGGCCTACTCTTGTACATCATATATACGCGCGTTTGCACCTAAGGAATACAACACGTAATTCCCACAACATACATGATATCAGTTTCTGGGTTCTAATCCTAGCCTTCCACCGCCGCCGCCGCGCTCCTCCGCGCCGCCGCGGCTGCCACCTAGCCGCCGCCGTTCGCGCGCCTTCCGCGCCGGCCGCCGCTCCTCCGACTCCCTGCGCACCTATTGGCCACCACATCCAAGTCTTGCCGTGTTGTGCTAGTTCTAGTCGATCAAGTATTCCGGCGTATGATTGTTAGCTCTATTGCATAGCTTTGCTAGCTTGCTTGCCTGCTTGATCCCCACTAGCTGCTTCCTGCCCGAGCCCACCTGATCGCTCTGCTGCAGCTTCCTGCCCGATTGCTCGCCTCGCTCGCCAGCTGACCTGCCTGCCGCTCGCTCGCTTCGCCTCGCCAGCATGCCGCTTCGCTCGCCAGCACGCCTAGCTTGCCTTGTTCACTCGCTTCGCCAGCACGCTGTCCCGCTCACTTCGCCTACATCGCCCCGCATCACCCGCCAGCCCCGATGGCATCCACCGACCCGTTCCCGCCACCGGCGCCCTACGTCGTGGCCCTGCCACCGTACGGCATGTCCCCCACCTACGACGCGTCCCCCACCTAGGGCGCGTCCGGCGTCGCCTCGCCAGCCCGTCCTGACATGCCACATGGCTCGGCTCTGCTGCCCCCGCTGGCGTACGTCACTGCCCCACCATCGGTGCTCTCCGTCCAGTTCATCGTCGCCTCGGAGCTGGTGTCGACTCTGCCCGTCGACCCCTTGCTGTTGCGCAGGGCGTTCGACGCGCCCGTGTACGGAGCTCCCGGGGACTGGTGGGGGTCGTCAGCAGGCCCGCACTCGCCCGCTGGGCAGCAGCCAGATGGCGCCCAGCACCTCCAGCATCTGTCAGTAGGCCAGCAGGTCTTTCCAGCGGGCCATCCGTCCTACCCAGCACCGTAGTCGCAGCCAGGGCTGCTTCCCATACTGTCTGGAGAGTACCCACCGCCGCAACCGAGCGGCGGCTATGGCCTCCCCATGGCGTCTCCGCCCCCCTCGCCGGCCCTGCCACCGGCGCCCTAGGACCTGGTGCTCCTTCCCGCACTACATGCCGCTCCTACGCCAAACAACTCCCTCGGAGGTGATGATTGGTACATGGACATCGGGGCTACAGCTCACATGTTTGCTCATCCTGGTAATCTTGCCTCCTTCACTCCCGTCACCACCGACTGCCGCATCATTGTCGGCGACGGTTCCACACTCCCCTATCACACATGTCGGGCACACTTCCTTTCCTTCTAATTCCATGCATATTACTTTGTCTAACATACTTATGTCACCCCATCTTACTAAGAACCTTATTTCTGTTCGTCGTTTAACTCGTGAAAATCCTGTTACTGTTGAATTTGACGAGCTTGGATTTTGTGTCAAGGACGCTCGAACCAGGATGGGTACTTCACCGATGTGACAGTCTTGACGAGCTCTATCCGGTGCACTCACCGTCCACCTCCACCACTGCACCGGTTGCTCTCTCCGCCGGCATCGATCTCTGGCACACTCGTTTAGGTCATCCCAACCCCGTCACACTTCGTCATATTATTAGGAGTTTCAGTTTCAGTTGCCATAAGATAGAGGATCACACCTGTCATGCCTATTGTGTCGGCAAACATGTTCACCTCCGTTTAATAACTCCACCACCATAGCTTATTTTCCTTTTCATTTGATTCATAGCCATGTGTGGACCTCTTCGGTTCCTAGTAATTCGGGCTATTTATATTATCTGGTTATCCTTGATGATTATTCTCATTATGCGTGGACTTTTCCTTTGCACAAAAAGTCAGATGCACTCTCCACTTTGACGGCCTATTACTCCTATGTCAGCACACAGCTTGGGCATCCCATCCTTGCTCTTTAGACTGACAATGGAAAAGAGTTCAACAACCTTGCTTTCCGGACTTTTCTGTCGCACCACGACATAGTTTTTTGTCTCACATGCTCGTATACTTCCCAGCAGAACGGTCGAGCCGAACGCGTCCTTCGCACTCTGAGCGACTGTGTTCACATGCTCCTATTCCTTGCTAATGTGCCGCCTCGTTTCTGGCCGGACGCACTCACTACTGCTTCTCTTCTCGTTAACCTTCGCCCTTGCCGCCCATGGTGGAACTATGCACCTCACAATCTTCTCTTCGGAACGCCCCCATCTTATGATGGCTTGCGTATTTTCGGGTGCCTTTGCTATCCTAACACTGCCAGCTCCGCTCCTCACAAACTCGCACCTCGTTCTGTCGCTTGCATCTTCATCGGCTACCCCCCAACTCCAAGGGATATCGGTGCTACGATCCCGTCCCCCACCGTGCGGTCACTTCCCAACACATTTACTTTGATGAGCATGTGTTTCCGTTTCACCAGGTACCCCCGGATGTTCCTCCTGCCATCAGTGACGCGGGCTCCTCGACGCCTCTCCCAGGGCGCTCACACACCTCTCTTGGCCCGCCTCTAGCTTTGAGGCGCGCCCCCCGCATGCGGCGCCTCCTCAAGCCGCGACGCACCCGATGTTGGAGCACGCAGCCCGTTGGCCCCCTGGCACCCACGGCCCCCCGGCACCCGCGGCACCCCCAACACCCGCGCCCCCCTCGGCGCCTCCGGCGCCCCCGGCGCCTGTGGCTGGTCCGGTCACCCGCACCCGTACGGGCGTTTTTCGCCCGAGCTCGTGCTACGCCTCGGATGACTACTTCCATGCGGCGTCCACCTCTGAGCCATCACCAGTGTCGTCCTTCGTTCGAGCCGCTCTTTGTGACCCTCTCTGGATGGCTTCGATGCAAGAGGAGTTTGATGCCCTATTGCGCAACCGGAGGTGGCAGCTTGTTCCCCGTCCCCGGCACGCCAATGTGATTTCCGAGAAGTGGGTCTTTAAAGACAAGCTCTGTCCTGACGGTACCCTTGATCGCTATAAAGCGTGTTGGGTCGTCTGTGGCTTAGGACAGTGTGCTGGCATCGACTTCACCGACACGATTGCTCCGGTCATCAAGCCCAGCATGATGCACACGGTTCTCCACCTTGCGGTCTGCCGTGCTTGGCCGCTGCACCAGATGGACGTCTCCAACGCCTTCCTCCATGGTCACCTCGAGGAGCAGGTCTTCTGCCAGTAGCCCACCGGGTTTGTTGACCCGACGCTTCCCGACCACGTGTGCCTGCTTTCACGGTCCTTGTACGGACTCAAGCAGGCTCTGCGCGCTTGGTACCAGTACATTGCGGCGTTTCTCCACCAGCTTGGGTTCCGCTCTACCCGCTCGGACGCCTCACTCTTCTTCTATCATCAGGGCTCTGACACGGCCTACTTGTTGCTCTATGTCGACGACATCATCCTGATAGCATGTATGGCTGGTCTTCTCAGTCAGCTCACGGCTCGTCTTCGCGCTGAGTTCGCCATCAAGGACTTGGCTCCTTTGCACTACTTCCTCGATGTCGAGATGGTCAGCCGTCCGGATGGCTTCTTCCTTCATCAGCAGAAGTACGCTCATGAGCTCCTGGAGCGCACCGGCATGCTTAACTGCAAGCCCGCCGCTACGCCTGTTGATATGAAGGCCAAGCTTTCTGCCACGGATGGTTCTCCTGCTTTGGTTGCTGCTTTCTATCAGTCTATCGTTGGTGCTCTCCAGTACCTCACTCTGACTCGACCGGAGATCCAGTATGCCATGCAGCAGGTGTGTCTTCATATGCATGCTCCTCGAGATGTTCACTGGGCTGCCGTCAAGCGGATTCTGCGCTATATCTGTGGCACTATGGATCTTGGCTTCATGCTTCACACCTCTACCGACACCGCCCTTACCGCCTACTCCGATGCAGACTGGGTGGGCTGCCCTGACACTCGTTGCTCCACTTCGGGCTATTGTGTCTACCTTGGATCCTCACTTATCTCGTGGTCGTCCAAGTGGCAGCCTATGGTCTCTCGTTGCAGTGCTGAGGTTGAGTGTCGTGCGGTGGCCAAAGCTGACGCCGAGTGTTCGTGGCTTCGCCAGCTGCTTCAGGAGCTCTCTTGCCATGTTGACCGTGCCACGGTGGTTTACTGCGATAACGTCTCGACGGTCCACCTCTCCGCTAACCCGGTGCATCATTGACGGACCAAACTTATTGAGTTGGATATCCATTTTGTTCGGGAATAGGTGGCTCTTGGCCATATTTGTGTTTTACATGTCCCTACTTCCCAACAATTTGCAGATATCATGACCAAGGTCTTGCCTACCGCGTCATTTGAGGAGTTCCGGTCCAGTCTTTGTGTCAGCCGCGGTGCAGCTTCGACTGAGGGGGGGGGGGTTGAGTATATGTGTTGTGCATATTTGTGTATTGGGCCCACCTCCTAGTTGCCTTGTATAGTTGAGGTCGTGGCCTACTCCTGTACATCATATATACGTGCGTTTGCACCTGAGGAATACAACACGTAATTCCCACAACATACAGCGCATTGGAGAAGTGAGGGTCGACCTTGAACACTTGTGTTCATGCTCATGGAAAAAATGTAGAATTTTTCATGGAATTTCCTAAAAAAAGTATCCCCTTGTATATATTCATTGTATTATAAAAATAATGTCTCTAGGTTTGGTTTTAGAATGTTTAAATTGCTTGTTTGGTGTGTGCTGCAGAAAAACAGAAACTTTGGGTGTAGTATTTGAATTGTTTAAACTCACTGGAGCATTATAAAATCTTGAATTTTTTACACATTACTACTCTGTGAATTTTTTAGATTTTCCTATTTTTTAAAATTTTTTGGAGTTACATAAGTATACGAAAGTTCCAGATTGCTACAGACTGTCCTGTTCTTGACAGATTTTGTTTTCTATGTGTTGTTCACTTATTTAAATGAATTTATGGGTTGTATCGGGGGGTATGAACCATGGTTAAGTTAGAATATAGTAGATATAATGCTAATATGAAATTGGAATGAGTTTACAACAGTACCTAAAGGTAGTGATTTGCTTTATTATACTAACGGATCTCACCAAGTGTCGGGGAAGCTGATCCACGAACACCTATGGGACCGGCGGACCGAGCCCCTTTCGGTTCGGCGGGGGGCGGAGATCGCACGAAGAGCAGATCGAGGCGAAACACACGAGCAATTTACCCAGCTTCGGAGCTCTCCGGAGAGATAACACTCCTACTGCTGCTTGTCTGATTGTATTGATTTCTTGCTCGGGAGCGCTGAGTGCTACAGTACACTCGAGCTGCTAACGAGACCGAGCGTGAGTGTTTTCTGGCCTCGAACCCTCCTCTACGTTGCGCATGGGCCTCCTTCTATACGCACAAGGGGTCACCGACAGGTGGCAACGTAGACAAGGGTAAAAATGGAAAAAGAGGGGTGGTTGGTACAGCTACCTGTACAGTGTATCCTACCTAACCCTGACGGCAGGGGACAAAGGCATTAAATGCCCGTCTGCGTCGCCCAAATAGTCCAAAAAAGGACCGTCAGGGACACCACCGCTTGGCACGATGGCAATCTTGTCAGCGTCGCATGCCACCGCGCACCGCTGGCTGCACAGCCTCTCGCCATGCGCGCCTGGAAAGGCCCCCAGGGAGACACGTTGGTGGATGTGCTGGAGTGCGGGTACAGAGTGGTTGCCTGCCGTGGCAAGCGCCTTGCCGCGGCCGTTGTCTTGCCGCGCCCGGAAGCTTGTCGCTCACCAAGCCTTGCCGGGACGCGTGGCGCGTCGCGGCAAGTTCCTTGAGATGCCTTGGTTGGTCTTCCCGGCAAGCTCCTCTTGCCGGGGCCTTGTCTCCTTGACTTGAATACTTTGTTCTTGAATGGCTCCAAAAAGAACCACGGAGGACCTTGGCGGTCACCCGGCAAGCCTTGCCGCGGGGTGCTGCAACTGCCCGTGCACAAGTTCGGGATACTAGGGTACCCCTACTCTAGTACACCGACAGGAGCCCCCGGGCCTGGGCCACACACGATGCCGAGCGCTGTTGGGCCAGGCCCAAAATAGGGCATGGGCACACGCGGCCTGGGTTACGCCGTATCTTACTCCGTATCCACCGCGCCCCCCCCCCAACGGCACGCGTTGAATGCGGCATCGTGGGAGAGATCGTGGGTGGTTTCTTTATTCGGAAGGGCGAAACGTCCACCCCCTCCCTCTTTATAAGCAGGGGAAATAGGGGCAGTTCGCCCATCTCACCGGTTGTTACTCCAACTTCACAAATCTCCGCCGCTCCCCCCTTCTTCTCAAAGCCGAAAGAGAGCAGCGCTCCACCACCCATCGCCACCAGCACCACCAACGCCGTCGATCTCCCCCACCACCTCCGCCATGGCTCCGAAAGCCGACAAGGGGAAGGGCGTGAAATCAGTCAAGGCGCAGCAGCTCGCGGCCCTGCGAAAGGAGCGGGCCATCTTCCCCCCTCAGCTCAGCGCGAAGGAGCTGAGGGAGTACTACTACCTTTTCTGGTCGACGGAGACGCGAGCGCATCCGCGCACGAAGGTACTCCCGGCCGCTGCTTCTAAACTAGCTCCAAACGGGTACCCCTTCTTCGCGCTGTTCTTCTACTGCGGGCTCTGCCCGCCCTTCTCTGAATTCTTCTGTGACATCATGAACACCTACGGGTTCCGCCTCCTTGACTTCACCCCCAACGCCGTTCTGACCATGGCAGTTTTCGCACATCTCTGCGAAAACTTTGTCGGAGTCCATCCAAACGTAGCCCTTTTCCACCACTTCTTTATGCCCCGGGTTGAGAGAGGGGAGCCTCTTGCCGGCGGGATCGCTTGGATCTCGAGAGTCGGCAAGAAGGAAGCTTATCTGGAGGGAGAGCTCCGCAGCAAGTGGGAGGAATGGAGAGCAGAGTGGTGCTGGATTGTTGAGGAGAACCCGCAACCATTTACTGCCCTGCGCCAAGCCCCAATAGTGCGTGGTAACGATTGGAGCAACATGGCCCCGGAAGACGACAGGCTGAAGGTCGCCGTCACCCGGATCCTTCGCCTCAGGCTTGCCGGGCTCACCGTAGGCGCCATTGGCGTAGATTTCCTTTGCCGCCGCATCGCCCCCTTGCAGGAGAGGAGGAGACCTGCCTGGGAGTTCCAGAACTCGACGGATATCATGAGGCTGCGCCCGGGCCTCAACTTCAACTTCACCGTCCTGGAGCTGGATGCGATGCTCCTGGAGCTGTTCAAGCGTGATCCTCAACATCCATTCATGTTGCCGAGGGGTGTGGTTCCGTTGTGCAACAACTCCTTGCTCGACCGCATCCGTGCGATGATGCCGCTGTGCGCCTCGCATGGAATCGTCCCAACTTGGCAAGAGCCAGCAGACGCTGTCGTGCAGGAGTTCTTTGACGGCTTGGTTGAAGTGTTGGTCCGCTCTGATGAGCAGAAGAGCCTCACCTGCGACACTATCGATGCAGAGATGCAGCGCATCGCCACTAGGCTGGAGGAGGCGGCGGCAGCCGCTGCTGCGGGTGAGTTTGGATTCACCGTGGAGGAGGCAGAGGCAGCAGAGGCGGCAAGCCTTGCCGAGCGAGAGGAGTTTGCCGGCGAGGAAGAGCTTGTCGGGCCTGAAGATGAGCCGAGCGAGCCCGCCGAGGGAGAGCCTGCCGGGCCCGAACCTTCAAACAGCTTGCCGCAAGCGGAGCCCCCAGCTCCACCAAGAAGGCGTCTCCGCAAGGCCGCGGACGTAGCGGGGCGGCAGACGGGTCAACAGCCGCCGAGCCGCGCGACACGCTCTACCGTGGAAAGCACTGTTGCTGCGGGAGTGCCTCATGCCGCTGCGGCAACTGGGGCAGGGTCTTCCCGGTCCACCGCTACTGCCCCTGCCAAGCGGGCAAGGGAACCTACTCCTCCGCCTCATCGCACCGGAGGTGAGCCGGACTTCGATATCTCCGCGCTTAGCTCCAATGAGGAAGAAGAAGAGTAAGATTCCTTGCTGTTCTTGTAGTTCTTTAATTTTTGTTGTTTTGTCTTGCATCTGATTTGCTTTACTCTGAACTCGTTCCTTTTCAGGACTCTGGCCCAGAGAGCGGCGAAGAGAGCCAAGGCTCCGGTGATTGGCATCGAGGACGATCCCACCGCGACGGCAGAGGACATGTCCGACACCACCTTGTCGGACCCGGCAACCATTCCTCAAAGCAGCCCCCAGCGCAGCCCCCCGCGTAAGTATATGGTTCACTTCATGCTGTCAGGCGCGCATAGGTGATCTTTCCTTGCTGATATCTGATTGCTGGTTTGTGCAGGAGCAGAGCAGCCTCACCAGGAGGGCTCGGAGGCTGCTCCCGAAATGCCATCTGCTTCTACTACACCTCCAAGGGAGGATTCCCCGGCAGGGAAGTGTTCTCCAGCAAGGGAGAAATCTCCGGCAAGGGATAGTTCTCCGGCAAGGGACAGCACCAGTGATCCTCCGGTGGTTGAGACCTCGACCGCAGATCCTAGCACATGTAATCCTCTCGCCTGAAAAACTTCCCTTGAGTTCTTCTTCTTCTGATTTTCTTTTTGAATATTTGCTTGACCTTCCTCCCCTCTTCGGTCGTCAGATCCACCTGCCACGGAGCCGATGGAAACTGAGGCCGCCGGCGAGGAGAACGCGCGCGGCAATAATGACGACGCCGCTGCCACCGAAGAAGAGGCCGGTGCTGATGATCCCGCCGGCGAAGAGGCCGCCAAGGCTACCGCCGCAGAAGCTGGCGAGGAATCCGGCGATCGCACTGACGGCCCCGAGGCCGCAGGAGCGCCAGGCGCTACACCGACCGCCGATCCCTCTGCCGCTGCTGCAGCGCCAGGCTCAGAAGAGCCCCAGCCCGGCGCCTATTTGAAGGCCGGCGACGATATCTTCATCAAGCTCCCCTGGGCGTCAAGCTCCAGGGCGCCGGTCGAAGGAGAAATCTTGGATGGAGAGGTGCTCGCCTCCGCTGGGCTGACGCTGGTCGACACGCCAAGCAACAGCAGCGACGAGCCTGAGGAGGAGCGGCTGCTGTGGAAGCTGTTGTCACTCTACCGCGCCCAACAAGCCAAGCTGGCATCCCGATAAGCACTTGTCGCAAAGGCGGGAGTGGACATCGAGAAGCGCGCGGAGGAGCTCCGGGGTCTCAGGCAGGAAGCCCTCCGGTCACTGGCGGAGGAGCGGGAGCAACTTCTCGAGGAGCGGAAAGCCTTCCTCCTCACGAAGGCTGAAGTTGAAGAGAAGCAACGGCTTGTCACCGAAAATCTATTTGCGCAGGAAGGAGAGTTGGCGCAGCGCAAGGTCAATCTTGACAGCCACGAGGAGGAGCTTGCTGCACGCGAGCAAGCAATTGGAGGGGCTCTCAAGGAGGCAAGGGATGCTGCCGCAGCTGCCGAGGCCACTAAGAAGGAGCTGGAGACGAAGGTAGTGCAGCTGGAGGATGATCTCAGGGCGAGCGGTGAGGAGCTTGCCGCGCTCAAGCGTGAGCACGAGAAGGACGCTGCCGCTCATGGTGAGCTGCAGGGCCTTCTCGCTGAGAGGAGCAAGGAGCTCAGCGCCGCCAAGGATTCCAATGCAGATCTCGAGTTGAAGCTGGCTACTTTGACTCAGACGCTGGATGGCACTAGGGAGCGGGAGGTGGCCTTGTCGGAGAAGATCAAGGCCGACGAGGCGCTGCTGGCGAGTGCTGCTGCCGCCCACGACGCTTTCAGGGAGACTGTGGAGCATTGGACTAAGGGTCTTGTGGATCTTGCCACCGCCATCGACGGGGAGCTGGCGCAGCTGGGGATGGAGGATCTCGGGTACTCCTCCGACAAGCACCTCCAACCGAGCGCCAAGCTCAGCTTGTTCTTCAAAGGCGTGGCGACTGCCCTCCAGCGACTCCGGGAGAAGATCCCAAAGCAGCTGGCCGACGAGTCGCGCAAGATCTGCGCAGGAGCTCTCCAGAAGGTGCTGATGAAGGTGGCCTTCCGCAACCCAGGCCTCAACTTCACCAACGTCCTCAAGTCCTTGCCGCCGGATGCTGATCTTGAAGCGCTCAAGGCCCTTGTCGCACCCATTGTGGACAAGGTGAGCGGAATCAAGAGGGTTGAGGGCGATCGCGTAGATTAGGCCGCCCGTTTTCTCTTTTTCTTTGTCGCTGCTAGTCATGTCATGAGAACAATCTGTTAGAGCTGCGACAAGCTATCTTGTAATATAACTCTATTTTGGGTAGAGATTTGCTATGTTATTCCCTTTACTTGATTCCTTCCTATGTATGTTTTTGCCCTACGCTTTTAGGGAACTTGCCGGTGCAGGTACCTTAGCCGCGAGCGCTGAGTGCGGGACGTCAGCAGCCTGCTGGCGGTGCCGCTACCGACAAGAAACCTTGTCGCAACTAGTCACAGCTCACTTAAATTGTTGAGCAGACTCGAAACAAAGTAAGGGCGCAACTAGCTACGAGTTGGTTCCTCCGCGCACAGGTTTTCCATACAAAGCACGGTCGTTCAAGGAAAATAACTTAAAAATTTAAAACTGATTGCTCAAACTTTTGCAACTTAGCTTTTCTGTCCTTTGCTTTCCGGTAAGGAGAAACTTCCTTGAACGATGCCTGGTCCACACCATTATCTTCTCCATTCCCCCCGGCAAACTTGTGTGCGAGGGAACCTTCCTTTCCTTTTTGAGAAAAAGAAAGAAGAGAAAATAAAGATATGGAGCCTTACGGCTCGTTATTGCTTACCGGGGGCGGGTGCTGCACAAAGTGTCAGATAATGCATGCAAATACAAAGTAGAAAGCATGAAATTGACAAGATGTGCGGAGCACATGAGCTTTACTTATGCATGGGATCCGCGTCCGGCTTTGTACAAAGGATTACATGCAACATCGGCAAGACTTGTACGAAAGGTGGTTGCCGGAACAGGTTCCGGCAACCGCGCCCTACAGGTAAAACTTACGAAGATGCTCAATGTTCCAGGAGTTGCTCACCGGAATGCCATCTTCGGTCTCAAGGCGGACAGAGCCAGGCCTAGTGACTCGTTTCACCCGGTAAGGGCCTTCCCACTTCGGCGTCAACTTGTTGGAATTCTTGGCGGACTGAACGCGCCGAAGAACAAGGTCGCCTTCCTCGAAACTTCCGGCGTTAACTTTGCGGCTATGGTAGCGATGCAAAGCTTGCTGGTATCGAGCAGCTCGTACAGTAGCCTGAAGATGGTCCTCCTCAAGGAGCAGCGCGTCATCTTGCCGCAGCTGCTCTTGCTCAAGCTCATCATAAGCGAGCACTCGAGGTGACCCGTATACGAGTTCCATGGGGAGAACTGCCTCTGCTCCATAGACTAGAGCGAAAGGTGTCTGGCCAGTGGCTCGATTTGGTGTTGTCCTGATCAACCAAAGAACCACCGGCAGCTCCTCAATCCAGTTCCTTCCGCACTTGCGCAGCCTGTCGAAAGTCCTGGTCTTGAGCCCGCGCAGCACTTCAGCATTCGCCCTCTCCGCTTGACCGTTGCTTCTTGGATGAGCAACAGAAGTGAAGCAGACCTTGGCGCCAAGATCTTGGACGTATTGCATGAAGGTGCGGCTCATGAATTGCGTGCCGTTGTCGGTGATGATCCTGTTAGGGATCGCGAAACGGCAAACAATCGACCTGAAGAACTTGACTGCTGACTGTGCTGTCACCTTCCTCACTGGTTCCACTTCCGGCCACTTTGTGAACTTGTCAATTGCAACGTACAAGTACTCAAAGCCCCCGACAGCTCGGGGAAAGGGGCCGAGGATGTCGAGCCCCCAGACCGAAAATGGCCAGGATAAAGGGATCGTCTGGAGAGCTTGAGCTGGCTGGTGTATCTGCTTGGAATGGAACTGGCACGCTTCACACTTGGTTACTTGTGCAGTTGCATCCTGGAGGGCTGTCGGCCAAAAGAAACCTTGCCGGAACGCTTTGCCGGCAAGTGCTCTTGCGCCAATGTGGTGACCACATATGCCTCCATGTATCTCTGCCAACAACTTTTGTCTGTCTTCCCGGTGAATACACTTCAATTTCATGCCGTTGAGTCTTCTTCTGTACAGTGTGTTGTCGACAAACTGGTACATACTTGACTGTCGGGCTACTCTTTCCGCTTCTTCTTGCTCTTCGGGAAGTTCTCCTGTCTGAAGGAAATGAACAATCTGCTGTGCCCATGCTAGAGCTTGCGGCTCGACAACAAGGACTAAAGGCACATCTGCTGCTGCGGGAACATCCGCTTCTACGGCGAGAACCTGCGGCTCAGCCGGAGCTTGATGTTCCCCGGCAAGCTTGCCGGAGCAAAACTTGTCGGGAGCGTCTGCTTCAACGGAACAAACCCTAAGGCTTGCCGGAGCAGACTGCTCCTCAGCACTCTTGGTGTTGATCTTGAGGACTTTCTTGGCGGCGTCTTCGGGGAGCTCTGCCGGAAAATAATCACCAGAAATCAACTTCCTCTTCTTGCTCTGTCCAGTTGATGGCGTTACGGATGGTTGGGTCAGCTTGAGCACAAAGATCCCTGGTTCCACAGGTAACTTAAGCGCGGCGCACTTTGACAGGCCATCGGCAATGTCGTTCTGAGCTCTCGGAACATGTTCCATCTGTAGGCCGTCAAAGTGCTCTTCTAGCTTTCTCACTTCATCGACGTAAGCTTCCATCAACGGACTCTGATAATTCTTGTTCACTTGGCGGACGACAAGCTGTGAGTCACCCCTGACAATGAGCTTCTTGATCCCAAGGTCTGCTGCAATCCTGAGACCGGCAAGCAATCCTTCATACTCTGCAGCATTGTTCGTTGCTTGCTCCTTGGGGAAGTGCATCTGGACTACGTACTTGAGGTGTTCTCCGGTGGGTGCGACAAGTAGCACGCCCGCACCGGTGCCTTGTAGCGAGAAGGCACCATCAAAGTACATCAGCCACTCTTTGCTTGCTTCCTTGATGGGGATGCTCGTCTCTGGAACTTCTTCATCTTGCGTTGGCGTCCATTCTGCTATGAACTCTACCAATGCTCTGCTTTGGATAGTTGAAGTGCTCTCAAACTTGAGGCCAAAGCTTGACAGTTTCAGCGCCCACTCGACAATCCTGCCTGTTGCTTCGGGATTTTGCAGTATCCTCTTCAGCGGAAAACGAGTGATGACTGTGATCTCATGTGCTTGGAAGTAATGGCGCAGCTTTCTCGAGGCCATGAGAAGGCCGAATAGCAATTTCTGCACACCAGAGTACGTCGACCTAGCCCCCTGCAGAAGGGAACTGACAAAGTAAACTGGGCGCTGCACCATTCTCTTCTGCATCTTCTCATGCTCCTGCGCAGATCCATCCTTGCCGGGACCAGAGCTTGCCGGTGAAGTCCCCTGCTTGTCGCTAGATGCATCTGCCGTGGTTGCTGGCTCATCATCCGCCTCCCTTTCCGCTACTAACGCAACACTAACCACTTGATTGGTTGCCGCTATATACAGCAGCAACTTCTCTTGTGGCTTAGGTGCGACAAGTGTTGGAGTGGAGGATAGGTATCTCTTTAAGTCCTGCAGCGCATCCTCCGCTTCCGGAGTCCATTTCATTGGACCTGCCTTTTTCAATATTTTGAAAAACGGCAGGGCGCGCTCAGCAGACCTAGAGATAAACCTGCTGAGAGCAGCCATGCAACCGGCAAGTCTTCGTACATCCTTGACGCGCTTTGGTGCTTCAATCTGCTCAATGGCCTTGATCTTGTCGGGATTGGCTTCAATTCCCCGCTGAGACACAAAGAACCCGAGAAGCTTGCCGGAAGGGACTCCAAACACACACTTCTCAGGGTTAAGCTTGAGGTTGATCTTGCGCAGATTCGCAAAGGTTTCGTCTAAATCTTGAATCAGAGTTGCCTTGTCCTTGCTCTTGACCACTATGTCATCCATGTAGGCTTCCACATTTCTGTGCATTTGCGGCTCAAAAGCGACATGGACAACCCTTGCAAATGTTGAACCAGCATTCTTTAAACCGAAAGGCATCCGTACGAAATAGTAAGTGCCACATGGGGTGATGAATGCGGTCTTCTCCTCATCCTCTTCTGCCATGAAGATCTGATGGTATCCTGAGTATGCATCAAGAAACGAAAGCAAGTCACATCCGGCCGTGGAGTCAACAATCTGGTCGATGCGCGGCAAGGGAAATGGGTCTTTGGGACAAGCTTTATTAACATCGGTAAAGTCGATACAAAGCCTCCATTTCCCGTTTGCCTTGCGCACGACTACAGGATTGGCCAACCACGTAGGATGGAGCACTCCTCTGACAAGGCCTGCTGCTTCCAATTTCTTGATTTCTTCTGCAATGAATTCTTGGCGCTCCACTGCCTGTTTCCTGACTTTCTGCTTGACGGGCCGCGCATGAGGACAGACGGCAAGATGGTGCTCGATTACTTTCCTGGGAACACCGGGGATGTCAGACGGTTGCCACGCAAATACGTCGACATTCGCCCGCAGGAAAGCAACGAGCGCGCCTTCCTATTTAGGGTCGAGAGTGGCACTGATGGTGAAGGTACCACCAGTGCCATCCTCCTTGGCGGACACCTTCTTGGTCTCTGGTGGAGCTGCCATTGTCTTCTTACACTTGCCGGTGGAGCTCGATGGTGCATCCTCGACGGTAGCGCAGCACTCCGAAGAGGTGCGCTTGCCGGAGTGGGCATCAGAACTCTTGCCGGACTTGGCCTTCTTCTTCGCCCCGGGAGCTTCAACGGCAAGTGACTTGCGATCCGTTGCGGCTGCTGCTTCCTAGTAGATCTTGTCGGCGCAGATAAGAGCATCCTTCTTGTCGCCAGGGACAGAGATGACACTTATCGGGCCTGGCATCTTCAACATGTTGTATGCATAGTGAGAGGCTGCCATGAATTTGGCGAGTGCTGGACGGCCGAGTATCCCATTGTAGGGTAATGGAAAATCAGCAACGTCAAAAGTGACCCTCTCAGTCCTGAAGTTCAACTTGCTGCCAAACGTCACCGGCAACGTAATCTTTCCCTTCGGCTTGCTCCTTCCCGGATTGATTCCTTGGAAAGTGCTGGTCTCTTCGAGCTCGCTATCAGGGATCTGGAGTTTCTGGAGTACCGCGGAGGAGATCAACTTCAAGCCGGCCCCGCCGTCAACTAACATCTTAGTGACCTTGAGGTTGCGGATAGTTGGTGAGACCAACATCGGCAAGCACCCGACCGCAGTTATGCGATCAGGGTGGTCCTCAATATCAAAGATGATAGGCGTGCTGGACCATTTCAGAGGCTTGCGTGACTCGATGGGTGGTTCTGCTGCATTGACTTCCCGCACCCACTGCTTGAGCTGGCGGTGTGAAGTATGCAGAGAAGCACCACCGTCAACGCACAGGACCTCTGTGGCTTTCTGGAACTCCTGCTCATCGGTCTCATCATCATCCATATCTTCATCGTCGTCGTCGTCTTCATCCTTGTCGCGGCCGCGGGGAGGTCTGTCTCCTTGCCGCTGCTTGGCCTTGCCGCGGCGTCCTCCTTGGCCGGGACGTTTCTTGCTGGCTCCTCCAGCGCCTTCCTGGGCCTTCTCCTGTCGCGTCGCTCGTATTCAGCCTTTTGCTATTCGACAAGCTGCTCGACCTTCTTGCAGCTCTGGAGGTCATGGCCCTTGGTGCGGTGGATCTTGCAGTACTGCTTGTTGGTGCCGTCCTGCTTGTCGGTGACCGCCACAGCCTGGTGGTTGGTGCCCGCGGCAATCTCCTTGCCGGAGCTACCAACTTTGGCTTTCTTGCCGGACTGCTCAACGACTAGCACCTCTTTGCCTTTCTTCTTCCTGTTGTTCCGCCGCCGATTTCTCTTTGCCGGGGCAGTCTCCTCACTATCAGATCCTCCTGCTCCTATATTCTCTCCGGGGAGTTTCCTCCCTTCCTCAGCACGTGCACACTTGTCGGCCAGGGCATATAGCTCACTGACGTCTCTGATCTTGCACATCGCCATCTCCTCCCGCATCCTGCGGTTTCACACGTTCTGATGGAACACGCTGATTACCGCGGCAGGGTGGACATCTGGGATGTTGTGCTGTACACGGCTGAATCTCTGGATGTATTTGCGCAGGGGCTCTCCTTCCTTCTGGGCGAGCAGATGAAGGTCACTTTCTTGGCCATGAGGTTTGTGGCCGCTTGTAAAGGCGCCGACAAACTGATGGCATAGATCTGCCCAAGAGGATATGGAGTTGTCCGGCAAGTGCATGAGCCAGGATCTGACGTTGGGTTTGAGCACCAGCGGGAAGTAGTTGGCAAGGATCTTGTCGTCCCGTTCCCCGGTGGCTTGCACCGCGATGGTGTAGATGCTGAGGAACTCCGACGGATGTGACTTGCCGTCGTACTTCTCTGGCACGTTTGGTTTGAAATTCTTCGTGCTGGGCCACTGGACTTGCCGCAGCTCACGAGTGAACGTAGGGCAACCTCCCGCGTACGGCAAGTCGCCTGGTTCCCCTGGCACATGCATGTCGATAGAGGGCCCAGCGCGCTGGTCTGATTGACGCCGCGCTTCTCTTCGGCGCTCGATGCGAGTACGAGCGTCTTCTTGTTGTCGTTCATGAAGAACTTGGCGCTGATCGCGACGAGCTCGTGGATCCGATGATGCAGTGGAGTCGCTGTCGAGGTGGATCCGGTGAGTCGGTGATCTTGGCCTTCGAAGTGGAGAGCGCATGGTGGTTGCACCCCCACCAGTTTCGTCGCCGTCGGCTCGTGCCTGGCGGTCCTGCTGCAGCAGCGATGTACTCGGCTGCCGCGGAGTGTTGCCGTTGGCGAAGCCGATGAGACTCTGAATGGTGGCCCTCCATCTGTCGATCTTGTCTTCCGTTGGAGGGTAATCCAGGAGCAGTTGAGCTCGCACCAAAGCTTGTGCTGGAGTGGTGGGAGGCAGTGGCGAACGATGCGAGGAGCGGGATATGCTCGGACTTCTAACTATGTTA
Source organism: Triticum aestivum (assembly GCF_018294505.1). Lineage (NCBI taxonomy): Eukaryota > Viridiplantae > Streptophyta > Magnoliopsida > Poales > Poaceae > Triticum > Triticum aestivum. The sequence goes on along the minus strand of NC_057813.1, from coordinate 286,564,321 downwards.
GAGGGACCAGTATCCCACCCAGGCGATCGTGCCTCGCTCGTGCCAGCATGTTGGCGTGCATGCTGGTCTTGAGCACCCCGAGATCCACCAGCTCGATCTTGGCCCAACAGACATATGGTACTGCGAGTACCATGACGCTGTCGGTCCTGCGCCTCCTGAGATGGGCGCGGAACATGCACGGACACCGAGGTCTGCGCAGCTTTGTCCTTGGACCTGGCAGCGTCGTGAGCTCCCTCGTCGATGTCCGTTCTTCCGCCGGCGTCTACCCCACCACCCGATTGCTCCGGTGATGGTGGGATCGACGTGGACAGAACAGCTGCCGCCGAAGTCTTCTTCTTCAGTGGCATGTCGATGAAGAAGATGAAGATCTGGCTCGTGTGCATGCCGGATCAGGTTCACACAACCTCGACGCCCCCTACCTGGCGCGCCAAAGATGTCGGGGAAGCTGATCCATGAACACCTATGGGACCGGCGGACCGAGCCCATTTCGATTCGGCGGGGGGCGGAGATCGCACGAAGAGCAGATCGAGGCGAAACACACGAGCAGTTTACCCAGCTTCGGAGCTCTCCGGAGAGATAACACTCCTACTGCTGCTTGTCTGATTGTATTGATTTCTTGCTCGGGAACGCTGAGTGCTACAGTACACTCGAGCTGCTAACGAGACCGAGCGTGAGTGTTTTCTGGCCTCGAACCCTCCTCTACGTTGCGCATGGGCCTCCTTTTATATGCACAAGGGGTCACCGACAGGTGGCAACGTAGACAAGGGTAAAAATGGAAAAAGAGGGGTGGTTGGTACAGCTACCTGTACAGTGTATCCTACCTAACCCTGACCGCAAGGGACAAAGGCATTAAATGCCCGTCTGCGTCGCCCAAATAGTGCAAAAAAAGGACCGTCAGGGACGCCACCGCTCGCCACGATGGCAATCTTGTCAGCATCGCATGCCACGGCGCACCGCTGGCTGCACAGCCTCTCGCCACGCGCACCTGGAAAGGCCCCCAGGGCAACACGTTGGTGGATGTGCTGGAGCGCGCGTACAGAGTGGTTGCCTGCCATGGCAAGCGCCTTGCCGCGGCCGTTGTCTTGCCGCACCCGGAAGCTTGTCGCTCACCGGGCCTTGCCGGGACGCATGGCGCGTCGCGGCAAGTTCCTTGAGATGCCTTGGTTGGTCTTCCCGGCAAGCTCCTCTTGCCGGGGCCTTGTCTCCTTGACTTGAATACTTTGTTCTTGAATGGCTCCAAAAAGAACCACGGAGGACCTTGGCGGTCACCCGGCAAGCCTTGCCGCGGGGTGCAGCAACTGCCCGTGCACAAGTTCGGGATACTAGGGTACCCCTACTCTAGTACACCGACACCAAGTTTTGTGTTAAGTTTTGTGGGGATGAAGTGTTCAAAGAACGAGGATTTACCGATATGAAAAGTACAAGGAGAGGAAAGAACTCAAGCTTGGGGATGCCCAAGGCACCCCAAGTAAATATTTCAAGGATACTCAAGCATTTAAGCTTGGGGATGCCCCGGTTGGCATCCCATCTTTCTTCTTCAACAATTATCGGTATACCTCGGTTTTTGTTTTGTTCACATGATATGTGTCCTTTGAGTTTATTTTTCCTTTCTTTTCATTTATGCACCATGCTAGTGTGATATAGCCCTTCATTTATTTATAGAATGCTCTTTGTGCTTCACTTAAATCTTTTGAGTATGTATTTATAGAATGCTCTTTGTGCTTCACTTAAATCATTTGAGTACGACTTTATAGAATGCTTCGTGTGCTTCACTTATATATTTTGAGCTTGGATATTTGTCAATCTATATTGATTATAGAATGCTCAACGAACTTCACTTATATCCTTTAGAGTATGAATAAAATTATCATTGGAATTGGGCTTGGAAGTGTATCATTAAAAATATCATGGCTAGCTAAAAAGGCATTACAGAAAACGCTTGTTGGGAGACAACCCAATATTTATCTTTATTGTTGTTGTGTGTTCACATGATTAAGATACTATAGTGATCATGTTTTATAGCTTTTGTTTCAATAAAGTGCCAAGTAAAGCCTTTGGGGTAGTGTGGATGATAGTTGACTTGATTCTATGCAAAAACAGAAACATTTGCTTCCAGTCACATAATTGTTTAAATCCACTGGAGAGTGATTAAATTCTGATTTTTTTCACATGATTGATATACAAATTTTCTATGTTTTCCTAATTTTTCAGAATTTTTGGAGTAGCAGAAGTATGGTTTTTGTTTAGATCATTACAGACTGTTCTGTTTTTGACAGATTCTGTTTTCGATGCATAGTTTGCTTGTTTTCTAATTTCTATGGCTTATATTGCTCAATATAAATTGTATAAATGATATGCTATAGTAGGCATTGTGTGAGAAAAATTATGAATCTTGTCTTTGACAATACCAAAGTGAATGGTTTACTCTTTATCATACTAACCCATCTCACGAAGTTCCGTGAAGTTTTGTGTGATTGAAGTTTTCAAATTTTGGGTGAGATATCGGTACGAGGAGAATAAGGAGTGGAAAAACCCAAATCTTGGGGATGCCCAAGGCACCCCAAGGTAATATTCAAGGAAGACTCAAGCGCCTTAGCTTGGGGATGCCCCGGAAGGCATCCCCTCTTTCGTCTTGAAAACCATCGGTATACCTTACTCAGAGCTATATTTCTATTCGTCACATGATATGTATTTTGCTTGTAGGGCATTTTCATTTTACTTTCTATTTGAATAAAATCATTAGATATGAAATCTTGAATGAGAGAGAGTCCACCCATGGCTAGTTAATTTCTTGACTACTCATCGTTCTTCACTTATATCTTTTTCGAGTAGTTTCTCGTTTACTCACGTGCGTCACTTATATCTTATTAGTAAATGGTTGAATGAATTGAATATCATAAATCTGAATTTAAATATGTTTCATATGCTTATACCATGGTGAGTAATGACTTCACACATAATAATTATAGGTGGTAAATTTATTGAAAGATTAGCAAACATAGTATTGGTCACTTGAACAATTCATGAAAGAATATTGAAGGAAGAGAGATTTCACATATAAATATGCTATCTTGGACATCTTCTGTAATTGTGAGCACTCATTAAAATATGACATGCTAAAAGGTTGATGTTGGACAAGGAAGACAACATAATGAGTTATGTTTTCTTATATCCGAATAGAAGTTATATTGTCATGGATCATCCAACATGTTGAGCTTGCCTTTCCCCCTCATGCTAGCCAAATTCTTTGCACCAAGTAGAGATACTACTTGTGCTTCCAAACATCCCTTAAACAAGTTTTTCCATGAGAGTCCACCATACCTACCTATGGATTGAGTAAGATCCTTCAAGTAAGTTGTCATCGGTGCAAGCAATAAAAATTGGTCTCTAAATATGTATGATCTATTAGTCTGAAGAAAATAAGCCTTATACGAACTTGTGATATCAAAGAAATAAAAGCGACGGACTGCATAATAAAGGTCTTTATCACAAGCGGCAATATAAAGTGAAGTTCTTTTGCATTAAGATTTTGTGCATCCAACCATAAAAGCGCATGACAACCTCTGCTTCCCTCTGCGAAGGGCCTATCTTTTACTTTTATCTTCTACCCTTATACAAGAGTCATGGTGATCATCACCTTTCCTTTTTACACTTTTTCCTCTAGCAAGCGCTATGTGTTGGAGCGATCCAGATATATGTACCCACTCGGATGTAGGTTTTCATAAAGTATTATTGTTGACATTACCCTTGAGGTAAAAGGTTGGAAGGTGAAACTATAAGCCCCTATCTTTCTCTATGTCCGACTGAAACTTTGAACCCATAAATATCACCTGAGTGTTAGCAATTGTGAAAGATTAAATGACAGTTGAGTATGTGGTATTTTCTAAATCAAAGCTCTTACATAGACCCTTCCTGAAAATAGGATGAATTGCAATTGTTTGATGACTAAGAATATAGTTTGTTAGTTTTCAAGAAAGTTTATGGTCTATACTTTAACATGTGAATAGCTTGTTACTTAATCATGATAAGTTTTATGAAGATGAGCTACTATTTATGATAAAGAATAATGCTAGAAAAAGTGCTTGGAGCTTTCATTGATCAAACTTGTGCACTTGATGGCACTCACACTTCATAATTTGTTTCTTTTATCATTTACCTACTCGTGGACGAGCAGGAATTAAGTTTGGGATGTTGATACGTCTCCGACATATCTATAATTTATGAAGTATTCATGCCACCTTTACAACAATTCTATATGATTTTGGTATGATTTGATTAGAACTAACCCGGACTGACGTTGTTTTCAGCAGAACTACTATGGTGTTGTTTTTGTGTAGAAATAAAAGTTCTCGGAATGAGCTGAAAATTAACTAAGGATTTTTTTGGAAAATATAAAAAATACTGGAAGAAAAATATACGGAAGAAGAGTCCTGGGTTAACCACAAGGGTGGAGGGCGCCCCCACGCCCCTAGGGCGCGCCCTCCGACCTTGTGATCGCCTCGTGGGCCCCCCTAACGTGAAACCGACGCCAAACCTTCCTATAAATCCAGAAAACCCCATAACATAAGTGAGATTGGGAGTTCCACCGTCGTAAGCCTATGTAACCTTGAAAAACCAATCTAGGCCCTCTCTGGAACCCAGCCGCGGGGGGCCATCATCACCAGAGGGCATGGACGAGGATCCCGGAGGGGCCATTATCGCCATGGAGGCCAAGGACCAGAGGGAGAACCTCTCCCCATCTAGGGGGGAGGCCATGGAGGAGGAAACACAAGGGTAAGAATCTCTCCCTCTCTCTCTCTCGATGGCGCCGTAGTGCCATTGGGGGAACCATCGCCGCGGTGATTGTCTTCCTCAACATCACCATCACCATCACCATCTTCATCTCTTTTACACGGTCCACTCTCCCGCACCCCGCTGTAATCCCCTACTTGAACAAGGTGCTTTATGCCACATATTATGATCCAATGATGTGTAACCATCCTATGATATTTTGAGTAGATTTCTTTTGTCCTTTGGGTTGATTGATGATATTGATTGGTTTGAGTTGTATGTTTTATTTGCTGCTGTCCTATGGGGCCTTTCGTGCCATGCACACATGAAGGATTCCCATTGTAGGGTGTTGCAATACGTTCATGATTGGCTTATAGTGGGTTGCTAGAGTGACAGAAGCTTAGACCCGAGTAAGGGGGTTGTTGCGTATGGGATAAAGGGGACTTGATGCTTTAATGCTATGGTTGGGTTTTACCTTAATGATCTTTAGTAGTTGCGGATGCTTGCTAGAGTTCCAATCATAAGTGCATATGATCCAACAAGATAAAGTATGTTAGCTTATGCCTCTCCCTCATATGAAATTGCAATAATGATTACCGATCTTGTTAACAATTCCTAGGATAATTCCGCACACCGACCCATCATTATTCCACACTCGCTATTTATAATATTTAGTGATAAATTCTAACTTTATATTAACAACACCTACTTTTATATTTTAGTTCTCCAATATCATGCAAAGTTATCCTCTTCATACCCACAACATAGTTTTATTTCTCGTTTCTTGATGGAAGCAAACGTTCAGTGTACGTAGAGTCGTATCAGTGGCAGATAGGACTTGAGAGAATATTGATCTTACCTTTATCTCCTTGTGGGTTCCACACTCCATGCTTATCACTTCCACCTTTGGAAATTTCTAAGATGATTCCTTGCACTTGGGGATTATCAGTCCTCAGGTGTCCGGTCTATTCGATATGGGCTGGACTGATGGGCCGTGAAGATAAAAGCGGAAGACCACCCCTCCTGTCCGCGTAGGACTCCTATATGCATGGACGGCAAGTTTGGTGTCCGGATGTACTATTCCTTCTTTTGCAAACCGACTCTGTACAACCCTAGGCCTCTCCGATGTGTATATAAACCGGAGCGTTAGTCCTTAGAGGCGATCAGAATAATCATAGGCTAGACAACTTGGGTTTCCATTATGATCTCGAGGTAGATCAACTCTTGTAACCCCTATACTCATCGAATACAATCAAGCAAGACGTAGGGTTTTACCTCATTTAAGAGGGCCCGAACCTGGGTAAACAGCATGTCCCCATTGTCCCCTTATTACCATAGATCCTAGACTCACAGCATGGGTCTCCTACCCGAGATCTGCCAGTTCTGACACCGACATCTCTTTCTCTCTTTTTATTTGGGCCTTCTCTGATTTTTTGGCCTCTTTTTTTTTGTCCGGAGTCTCATCCCGACTTGTGGGGGAATCATATTCTCCATCATCCTTTCTTCACATGGGACGATGCTCTAATAATGAAGATCATCACACTTTTATTTACTTACAACTCAAGAATTACAACTTGATACTTAGAACAAAATATGACTCTATATGAATGCCTCCGGCGGTGTACCAGGATGTGGAATGAATCAAGAGTGACATGTATGAAAGAATTATGAATGGTGGCTTTGCGACAAATACGATGTCAACTACATGATCATGCAAAGTGATATGACAATGATGGAACATGTCATAATAAATAGAACGGTGGAAAATTGCATGGCAATATATCTCGAAACGGCTATGGAAATGCCATAATAGGTAGGTAAGGTGGCTGTTTTGAGGAAGGTATATGGTAGGTCTATGGCAGCAGCGAAAGTTGCGCGGTACTAGAGAGGCTAGCAATGGTGGAAGGGTGAGAGTGCGTATAATCCATGGACTCAACATTAGTCATAAAGAACTCACATACTTATTACAAAAATCTATTATTTATCGAAACGAAGTACTACATGCATGCTCCTAGGGGGATAGATTGGTAGGAAAAGACCATCGCTCGTCCTCGACCGCCACTCATAGGGAAGACAATCAATAAATAAATCATGCTCCGACTTCATCACGTAATGGTTCACCATACGTGCATGCTACATGAATCGCAAACTTTAACACAAGTATTTCTCAAATCCACAATTACTCACTAGCATGAATCTAATATCACCATCTTCATATCTCAAAACAATCATAAGGAATCAAACTTCTCATAGTATTCAATGCACTTTATATGAATTTTTTTATTATATCTCTCTTGGACGCCTATCATATTAGGACTAAATTTATAACCAAAGAAAATTACCATGCTGTTTGAAGACTCTCGAAATAATATAAGTGAAGCATGAGAGTTCAATAATTTCTATAAAATAAAGCCACCGTTGTGCTCTAAAAAGATATAAGTTAAGCACTAGAGCAAAATTGCGTAGCTCAAAAGATATAAGTGAAGCACATAGAGTATTCTAATAAATCACGATTCATGCGTGTCTCTCTCAAAAGGTGTGTACAGAAAGTATGATTGTGGAAAACTAAAAAGAAAAGACTCAAATCATACAAGACTCTCCAAGCAAAACATATATCATGTGGTGAATAAAAATATAGCCTCAAGTAAAGTTACCGATAGACGAAGACGAAAGAGGGGATGCCTTACGAGGCATCCCCAAGCTTAGGCTCTTGGTTGTCCTTGAATATTACCTTGGAGTGCCTTGGGCATCCCCAAGCTCAGGCTCTTGCCACTCCTTATTCCATAGTCCATCAAATCCTTACCCAAAACTTGAAAACTTCACAACACAAAGCTCAACAGAAAATCTCATAAGCTCTCTTAGTATAAAAAAATAAACCATCATATTTGGTACTGTTGTGAACTCATTCTTTATTTATATTTGTGTAATTTCTACTGTATTGCAACTTTTCCATGGTTCATACCCCCCAGTACTACCCATAGAATCATCAAAATAAGCAAACAACACATAGAAAACAGAATCTGTCAAAGCAGAACAGTCTGTAGCAATCTAGATATTTCGAATAATTCTGTAACTCCAAAAATTCTGAAAAATTAGGACAACAGGGGAAAGTTTTATACCAAACTTGTGTAAAAAATTCAGAATTTTATCACACCTATGTAATTTTTAAAAATGCTGGGACTGAGCGCAAAAGTTTCTGTTTTTCAGCAAGATCAAATCAACTATCACCGTAAGTTATCCCAAAGGTCTTACTTGGCACAAACACTAATTAAAAACGTAAAACACATCTAACCAGAGGCTAGATGAATTATTTATTGCAAAACGGAACCAAAAAAGCAAAAAACAAAAATAAAATTGGGTTGCCTCCCAACAAGCGCTATTGTTTAACGCCTTTAGCTAGGCATAAAACATGAATAGATCTAGGTATTCTCATCTTTGGTATGCAATCCATAAGTGGCTCTCATAATCGATTCATAAGGAATTTTTTTCTTGGAAAGTGTTCCATTCCCTTCCTTAACGGTAATTGAAATCTAATGTTTCCTTCTTTCACATCAATAATTGCACCAATCGTTTTAAGGAAAGGTCTACCAAGAATAATAGGGCATGTAGGATTGCAATCTATATCAAGAACAATGAAATCTATGAGCACATAATTCCTATTTGCAACAATAAGAACATCATTAATCCTTCCCATAGGTTTCTTAATAGTGGAATCGGTAAGATGCAAATTTAAAGAACAATCATCAAATTCACGGAAATCTAACACATCACATAAAGTTTCTGAAATTGTGGAAACGCCAGCACCCAAATCATACAAAGCATGGCACTCATAATCTTTAATCTTAATCTTAATAGTAGGTTCCCACTCATCATAAAGTTTTCTAGGGGTAGAAACTTCCAATTCAAGCTTTTCTTTAAAAGATTGCATCATAGCATCACCGATATGTTTAGTAAAATCTTTGTTTTGATTATAAGCTTGAGGAGAATTTAACATGGATTGCAACAAGGAAATACAATCTATTAAAGAACAATTATCATAATTAAATTCCTTGAAATCCAAAATAGTGGGTTCATTGCTACTTAAAGTTTTGACCTCTCCAATCCCACTTTTTGTGGCACCCCGGCTCAGAGCAACCGGTTTACCTTGCATTGCCAGCCCAGAGATCAAGTCTTCTGGCAACACACAACAATTTGGTATAGAAAACAACCACTTTATTGATGCTAGCGGAAACATAGGTTTGATATTATATAAAGTAGTGAGGCCAAGCAGCGCACACGGTGCGGCTGAACAATATGTACATTATTTAATGAACATGAAGGAGCCTCGATCACAATAACTATGCGGCAGCGGAACAACGTCGAAGTGGAACTCCATAGCACAGGGACACCAATGTGGACATGATCTAGACATGGGAAGCACTTCGATCTGATACAACTTTCCTGAAATCTGGCATGACACGCCAGGTCAGTACATTGAATGTACTTGCAAGCTCACAACAAGAAGAAACATAATGGCAACCAATATCATGACAATTAATCAGATTTAATGCAATGCAAGACATATTACTGATGTTGTGAAATTAACTTGTGCACCGAGTCACTCGGACTCTCTTACCCGACGGGTTACCTCGTAACCAAACGATGATCCAACCCAGATCACAAATGAACCAACACTTTGGTTCCCACCACGATCATCTTCATGATATCACAAAGCATCACATAACCAGTGCCAAACTAATTTTAGTGTGCAAGATTACTTATTAATGTTGATCCATAATCGAGGACGCAACTATCGATATATTAAATACACTCTGCAGAGGTAGCGCACTTTACCCACACCACGAAATCCATGGCCTCATCTTCCCATTCGGGTGGACCAACGACATTCCAACAAAACCCTCACATTGCCATGACACTCTCCCGTCCTCTCCTACTAACTACCCATTGGGCTAAGTCATGGGTGGCCCCATGCCTACCAAAGGCATCAACGGCCACCATCGTGGCAAAAATGGTCCCATACAGGGACAAGGTACCATAACAACAAATGGGCATAGAAGGTTATATCTGCTTACCGGGCCAGGGTACCGCACGCCCATAACATTCCCTCGTTGGAGGTATCGACCAGAAGCAAGACCTTCCCATAAAGGCAAATGTGGTCGCACTGGGAAAAACTCGATTCAGTGGCACCATGACTCGATCAACGTTATGTTCAAGTTGAATTAGCATCAGTTTTAACTTGAAATAAAATAACTCGAGTCACCATATGCCATGATCATGCAACTATTCGACATGCAAAACATACCACTCAAAGTAATCAGATCAACATCATCAAAGTTTCCTTCTTGCACTACTCATCATTAAACTTTACTGGTTCTACCTTACTGGTTTTTATCACTCATCATTTTAGTTATACCATCATATATTAAAATGAATTTATCACATAAAAACTTCCATTATTCATAAAAGCATAACCAAACAATCAAAATTTCTTCTACTGCCTTAAACTACCTCATGCATTCAACCAGTACCATAACTAAGCATTTCAAGCATGTCAAAATAACTAGCAATAAGCAATATTCATTGAAATAAATAAATTCATGAAAATTACTCATATTCAAGTTGGAAAAATCATAGATATTGAAAATGACACCATACAAATGTTGGTGTGGCTTGCTTTAGTGCAGAGGAGGTTCACACTCCTCCTGGTTATCTTCAAAACAAGTTTCTCCCTCTAAAAATAATTAAAAACAACAAAATAAAATATCAAGAACCACTCTGAAAATCACCAGAAATTCTAGACAACAAGGAAAAATCTCCATTTTGGTGTGCTGCTGGAACTTTTCAAAACAAACACAACGCAAAAAGAATCAACTCATTTGGACTTATGGCTTAAGAGTTATGGCTGGTCAAAATTTCTGGTCAAAATTTAATTTAAATTTGAATTAAAATAAATCCAAGGGGGTGGCGTATTCCAGGAATACGCCTCCACTCATACTGCTTCGGGTGTGAGTGGTGAGGTTGACAGCGGGCCCCAGGCATCAGGTCCGGGGGAGAGAGAGAGAAACAGAGATGGGCAGCGCTTCACCGGTGCGTTCTCCGACGAGGAGGGCTCGGCGGCCAGATCGAGAGGGATAGATGGATAGAGGAGACGCTCGCTTACCTTCCTGTACCCGTGGCTTGGCTACAGGTGGACGGACGGGGTCGGAACAAGATTCTCCAGCAGCTGCAGAAAGCGGAGCTCGCTGGAGTTCAGGACGGCGACGTGAGGCTGAACCAGGGGCTCCAATGGGTTCGAACAGCACCCATGGACCACCAGAGAGTCATCGGAGGAGTGGATTGAGCTCGAGGGGCACCGGAGTGAGAAGGAGGGGCTGCGGGGATCGCTAGCGAGCTCTGGTCTGGGATGGCGGCTAGAGGCCTGCCCGACCGGGCTATGGCTATGCTACGGGCTTGTGGAGGTGTGCGGTGAGCTTGGAGTGCTCGGAGAGGCTGGAGGGGTCCCAATTTATAGCCAGAGGGGGAGATGGGTATGTGGCTCCATCGGAGCTCTCTGGAAGTGGCGCATGGCAACGAGGAGCGCCAGTGAGGAGGGGCAGCGCTTCAGAGCTCACGCGGGCACTGTGATGCTCAAAGACGAGCACATGAGGTGGTGGGAGAAGAAGACAGGGGCACGGGTGCACTGTGGCTTTGTTCGCGACGCGCCGGTGTTCGCTGCATCTGCTCCGGCATCGGCGAGCGGTAGGGAGGGGTCAAGGGCGATGAGACGAAGATGGTGGCATGATGCGGCTGTCGGCGGCGAGCTCCGGATTGAACACGTGCCAAACAGAGGTGAGGGCGCAGCGCAGAGCATGTCGGCCGCGTTGCCAGGGCCTTGTCTTCACACGGTCACCATGCTGGCATGGTCAAGACGACGCCCACATGATGCCAAACCATATCTGGGGTGTTGTTTGTGCAGTGTTAGGTCTAGGAGGGGTGATGGCACACTGCCAGGCCGACCAGATGAGACTTGAGCTTCTTGGCAAGTTTCTGGACATAAACTTGGTCGCCAAGTTTGGAGGGCTTCTAGAAGGAGATTAGGGCTAATCTTCTGGAGTTAAGCTTTACTTAGGAGGATAATGAAGCTCAAGAAAAATCAGGCTCATTGGATCAAGGAAAAAATACACTTGCTGTGCAAAGTGCATTTTGAGGCTAGAACAGAAATGATTTTCTATAGAAAAAATATTCCAAAAAGTCATGCAATATTTTTATTCAGGGAGGTTGGCCAAGGTCCAAAGAATATTTGAGAATTTTCTCAGATTTTTGCGAGCAAGAAAAATGAGGGCTGCTTTGGAGCATATGTCTCTGAATTGAATTTCAGAGAAGAAAATGAATATTTTTCTTTTAGGAAAAATATTCCTTGGGTTATTTTGGGATTTTTCAGAGAAAGAATGATAAATAAGAGATGGATGGGTCACTTGGATGAAAATCAAGGACGTGCCCAAGTGTTTAAGTACACTTGAATTGATTCAAAAACCCCAAATTCAAAGCAGAATCAAATGAAGTCCGGAAAAAGAGAGAAGGCAAAAACCAGGCTGTCACAAACCTCCCCCACTTAGGATGAATCTCGTCCTCGAGATTCGGTTGCTCGGGAAAACAATTCTGGGTAGGCTGTCCTTAAAAATTCCTCTCTTTCCTAGGTTGCTTCTTCCTCGGTGTGATGCTCCCATTGAACCTTATAAAACTTTATCACTTTACTGCGAGTGACTCTTTCTGTCTCATCCAATATTCTGATTGGTTTCTCCTCATAGGTTAAATCCTTAGCAAGTTCTATCTCTATAATATCAGTCCTTTTCTCCAGTGGCGAGATACACCTTCTTAACCGTGACACATGAAACACATTGTGCACTTCTGACAATTCCGGTGGCAATTCCAACTAGTAAGCAACTATTCCAACTTTGGACATGACTGGGAACATACCAATATATCTAGGTGCCCAGTTTTCCTTGGGTCTGAAATCTCTTGAATCCTTTCAAGGGTGTGACTCGGAGGTACACGTGCTCTCCGGGTTCAAAACTGATCTAACGGTGCTTTGCATCATAATAACTCTTCTGTCAGGACTTGGCCAACTGCTGTCTATCTCGGATCTCCCTGACTTGCTTTTCAGCCTCCATCATCAAATTAGTTCCGAAAATGTGGCTATCTCCTGTTTGAGACCAGTTTAGCGGAGTGCGGCACTTACGGCCATACAAAGCCTCATAAGGTTACATCTTCAAGCTGGTCTGGAAACTGTTGTTGTAGGAGAACTCTGCATACGGCAGACAATCTTCCCACTTGGGTCCTTGGGCCAAAGCACATGCTCGAAGCATATCTTCGAGTATCTGATTTACTCGCTCAGTCCACCCGTCTGTCTGAGGATCCCCATGGCTTGATGGAGACGTGACCAGAATGCCGAGGTAAAGAGAGAACCTCAGTCTGAAGTAATGGTTCTTGGCACTCCATGCAAACTGTTGATTTTGTACACATATAACTATGCGAGTTGGTTGCCTCGATAGATGGTTCAGATGGGAATGAAGTGAGCTACCTTTGTCAGCATGTCCACTACTACCCATACTGCATCATTGCCTTGATGAGTCCTTGGTAGGCCTGTGATGAAATCCATGCAGACATCATCCCATTTCCATTGTGAGACGGGTACGGGTTGAAGGAATCCGCCGGGTTTCTGGTGTTCCGCATTCACCTTGTTGCATATATCACAACAAGCGACAAAATATGTGATATATTTCTTCATTCCATCCCACCAAAATATCTGGCGAAGGTCTTCATAAATTTTTGTTTGTACCTCCTGGGTGAATTGAATACGAAGATTCATGTGCTTCTGCTAAGATCTTCTTTCTCAGGTATGCTTGCTCAGGTACACAAATCCGTCCTTGAAACCTTAGCGTACCTTGCTGATCCTTAGAGAAATCCCGAGTCTTGCCTTCTTGCATACACTTGGCATGGGACTGTAGTGCTAAGTCATCTGTGTGGGCCCTACGAATCTCATCATCAAGGGTAGGAGTAACTTACAATATATTGGAAAGACTGGCATCAACTATAACCAAATTGAGCTGAGCGATCTCTTCTTGGAGTTCGGGAGGCAAGTAATCCATTATGGCATTCAGACTGGCAGGCTTGTGGCCGAGGGCATCAGCAACCACATTGGCTTTACCCGGATGATAATTTATCCCAAGGTCATAATCGTTGACCAACTCGAGCCATCTTCGCTGCCGAAGGTTTGAGTCCGGTTGAGTGAATATATACTTGAGACTCTTGTGGTCGATAAATATCTGACACCTTTTTCCAATGAGGTAGTGTCTCCAAATTTTTAAATCATGCACAACAGCGGTCAACTCCAAATCACGCGTTGGATAGTTCCCTTCGTGGGGCCGTAACTGTCGAGATGCATAGGCCACAACCTTCCCATCTTGCATGAGTACACATCCAATGCCTTTCCTGGGTGCGTCGCAGTATACATCAAAGCTGCGGTAGATGTCTGGAAGAGTCAATACCGGTGCTATTGCCAGTCTGGTCTTTAGCTCGTTGAAGCTCTTTTCGCAATCCTCAGTCCATTCAAACTTCTTATCTTTCTTGAAAAGCTCTGTCATAGGCTTGGCAATCTTAGAGAATCCATCGATGAAGCGGCAGTAGTATCCGGCTAATTCGAGGAAACTCCGGATCTCGGATACTGTCGTGGGTGTGGTCCAATCCAGCACGCCTTTCACCTTACTTTGACCCATGGCTATCCCTTCTGCTGAAAGAACATGCCCTAAAAATCCAACTTGCTTGAGCCAAAACTCACATTTGCTGAAATTTGCATATAGTTGATGGTCACGGAGCCTTTGCAATACTGCTCTGAGGTGTACCTTGTGTTATTCTCAACCCTTTGAGTAGATGAGGATGTCATCTATGAAGACCACCACAAACTTATCCAAGCAATCCATAAATACCTTATTCATCATATGCATGAAAAAGGCAGGGGCATTGGTGAGACCAAAAGACATAACTGTATATTCAAAAAGACCGTATCGAGTAGTGAACGCGGTCTTGGGAATATCTTCCTTCTTGATTTTGAGCTGGTGATATCCAGTCCTCAAATCAGTCTTGGAGAATACTTTTGTCCCACTGAGTTGATCAAGAAAATCATCAATCCTTGGCAGTGGATATTTGTTCTTGATAGTGACATCATTTAGATGACATTAATCTACACACATCCGAAGACTGCCGTCTTTCTTGTCCACAAATATTGCGGGTGATCCCCATGGTGAAGAGCTCGGATGGATGTATCCTTTCTGAAGCATCTCATCAAGTTGTTTCTTTAATTCCACTAATTCTTACGAAGTCATCCGATAATACTTCTTGTGTAACGGTGCAGTTCCAGGCACACGATCAATCGCAAACTCAAGCTCCCTGTCTGGCGGCATTCCTAGTAATTCCTCAGGGAATACATCTGGAAACTCACTGGCCACAAGAATCAATTCCAATTCTTCAGCCACAGCCATGAAAACCATTTCCTTCTTGGGTATACTTCTACGGGCATAGAATTTTGTGGTTTGACCTTCCTGACTTGTCATGGTGACTTCTCTGGTCGCACAGTTGATGCATACTTGATATTGGGTTAACCAATTCATTCCCAAAATAATATCCAATTTGGCAGACTCAATGACTATCAAGGATGTTGGAAATCTAACTCCCTTGATATCAATTTCCAAATTATGGTAGACCAGATTGCTTCTGAGCACGGATCCCGGGGATTGTACCATTGAACTTTTCCCCAAAATTGAGCAAGGAAATTTGTTTTGGGCCGCAAAACTCCATGAAATAAAAGAGTGGGAAGCCCCAGAGTCAAATAAAACTATTGCAGGTATGCTATTAACAGGAAACATACCAGACGACTTCTGAGTCCTCTTAGGCTTCATCTGCCGAGAGGTGGTGAACTTGCACTTGGATGGTCCTCTTGGCGGTATAGGGCTCCATGTGATTGACTTGTGGCCTGAATGGAGCGGTTGGCTTGCCGTTCTTGGGGCACTGTCTGGCATAATGTCTGGTTTGCCCATAATTAAAGCAGGAATTGTTGCGCTGTCATTCTTCGCGCACCGAGCTGGTCACGACATTCTTGACTTGGGTAGTGGTCTTGTTAACATTCTTCTGCCAATTTGGTTTGAACTCCACCTGAGTCTGCTACCAAGTACGAGCCTTCTTCACTGGCTGCCCATCCTTCTTAGGCTCAAATTTGCGCTTGTGATCATTATTAGCGGGCCTGTTGTCGTGCACTGATACGTCTCCAACGTATCTACTTTTCCAAACACTTTTGCCCTTGTTTTGGACTCTAACTTGCATGATTTGAATGAAACTGACCCGGACTGACACTGTTTTCAGCAAAACTGCCATGATGTTGTTTTATGTGTAGAAAAGAAAAGTTCTCGGAATGTCCTGAAAATCCACGGAGGCACTTTTTGGAATTAATAAGAATTATTGGGCGAAAGAAATACACCAGGGGGCCCACACCCTGTCCACGAGACAGGGGGCGCGCCCCCTCCCCCTGGGCGCGCCACCCTATCTCGTGGGCCCCCTGGACCTCCACCGACCTCTACTCCAACTCCATATATTCACGTTCGAGGAAAAAATCAGAGAGAAAGTTTCATCGTGTTTTATGATACGGAGCCGCCGCCAAGCCCTAATCTCTCCCGGGAGGGCTGATCTGGAGTCCGTTCGGGGCTCCGAAGAGGGGGATTCGTCGCCGTCGTCATCATTAACCATCCTCCATCACCAATTTCATGATGCTCACCGTCGTGCGTGAGTAATTCCATCGTAGGCTTGCTGGACGGTGATGGGTTGGATGAGATTTACCATGTAATCAAGTTAGTTTTGTTAGGGTTTGATCCCTAGTATCCACTATGTTCTGAGATTGATGTTGCTATGACTTTGCTATTCTTAATGCTTGTCACTAGGGCCCGAGTGCCATGATTTCAGATCTGAACCTATTATGTTTTCATGAATATATGTGTGTTCTTGATCCTATCTTGCAAGTCTATAGTCACCTATTATGTGTTATGATCCGACAACCCCGAAGTGACAATAATCGGGATACTTCTCGGTGATGACCGTAGTTTGAGGAGTTCATGTATTCACTATGTGCTAATGCTTTGTTCCGGTTCTCTATTAAAAGTAGGCCTTAATATCCCTTAGTTTCCGCTAGGACCCCGTTGCCACGGGAGGGTAGGACAAAATATGTCATGCAAGTTCTTTTCCATAAGCATGTATGACTATTTATGGAATACATGCTTACATTACATTGATGAACTGGAGCTAGTTCTGTGTCACCCTATGTTATATCTATTACATGAGGAATCGCATCCGGCATAATTATCCATCACTGATCCATTGCCTACGAGCTTTTCACATATTGTTCTTCGCTTATTTACTTTTCCGTTGTTACTGTTACAACTACTACAAAAACCTATAAACTATTATCTTTACTTTTGCCACCGTCACCTTTATTATCATACTACTTTGCTACTAAATACTTTGCTGCAGATACTAAGTTATCCAGGTGTGGTTGAATTGACAACTCAACTGCTAATACTCAAGAATATGCTTTGGCTCCCCTTGTGTCGAATCAATAAATTTGGGTTGAATACTTTACCCTCGAAAGTTGTTGTGATCCCCTACACTTGTGGGTTATCAAGACTAATTTCTGGCGCCGTTGCCGGGGAGCATAGCTCTATTCTCTGAGTCACTTGGGATTTATATCTGTTGATCACTATGAAGAACTTGAAAGACGACAGAACTACGATTTTGCCCTCGACTACGAGGGGAGGTAAGGAACTGCCATCTAGCTCTGCACTAGATTCTCCTTCCGTTATTAGTAGGCCTGCGACACCTAAACCTGCTACTGCTGTGAATTTTGATATGTCGCATGTTATTTATGATGCCACTTCTGCTATGCATGATGAAACTACTTCTATGCGTGATACTACTTTGCCATTAGGTGAATTTCTTGATGAACAACTTGCTAGAGTTAGGGGGAATGAAATTATTGAAGATGCTATTATTAATGATAGTGATGATGAAAATTCTCCCAATGATTATGAATTGCCTGTTGTTCCTGAGGGTTATGTTATGAATGAAGAAGCTGCTAGAGCTATCTTTGCTTGCAATGATAGATATGATCTTAAAAAATTATTAGCTAAATGGAAACAACAGTCTCTTAATGCTAGAATGAAACATGACCCTGCTTTTGCTACTTCACCTATCTGTGGTACTGATAAGGATTATGAATTCTCTGTTGATCCTGAGGTTATTACTTAGTAGAATCTGATCCTTTTTATGACCTTGAATCTGAAACTGTTGTGGCACATCTTACCAAGTTGAATGATATAGCTACCCTATTTACTAATGATGAGAAGTCTCGCTATTTTTATATCCTTAAGATATTTCCATTCTCATTAAAGGGTGATGCTAAGACTTGGTATAATTCTCTTGCTCCTGGTTGTGTGCGTAGTCCCCAGGAAATGATTTATTACTTCTCTGCTAAATATTTCCCTGCTCATAAGAAATAAGCTGCCTTGTGGGAAATATATAATTTTGTGCAAATCAAAGAAGAGAGTCTCCCACAAGCTTGGGGGAGGCTTCTCCGGTTACTTAATGCTTTGCCTGATCATCCTCTCAATAAAAATGAAATACTTGATATCTTTTATAATGGACTAATTGATGCTTCCAAGCACTACTTGGATAGTTGTGCTGGTTGTGTTTTCAGGGAAAGAACAGTCGACGAAGCTGGATTACTATTGAACAATATGTTGACTAATGAAAATAATTGGACTCTTCCTGAGCCAATTCCTGAGGCAATTCCTGAAATAATTGAGCCAACTCCTAAGCCTATTCCTAAACCCACTCCGAAGAAGAGAGGTGTTTTATTTCTCAGTCCTGCAGATATGCAAGAGGCAAAGAAATCAATGAAAGAAAAAAGTATTAAAGCTGAAGACGTTAAGAATTTACCACTATTGAAGAAATACATGGTCTTAATATACCGCCTATCGAAGAACCACATTGTCTTGATAACCCGACACGGGTAGTAAAGGTAAATTCTCACTATGGATATGATAAAGTTGGAATCCCCTCTACTAAATTTCATAGCCCGTGCTTAGATGAATTTGATGATTTTATGGCTAGACAAGAAAGTTGTAATGCTTATGTTGGTACATAGTTAAAGAATAATGCTTTCGAGATAGGACGCGTGAGCAATAATATGACTAGAGTTAAAGGTGAACTTAAACTCATTAGCAAATATACTTCTATGGTTGCTACCCAAGCTGAGCAAGTACTTAAAGCTCAAAATGATTTGCTTGATGAATTAAATAATAAAAATGATTTTGCTGTTAGAGTGGCTACTAGAACTGGTAGAATGACTCAGGAACCTTTGTATCCTGAAGGCCACCCTAAGAGAATCGAGCAAGATTCTCAGAGAAACAATTTAGAGGCACCTAGTTCTTCCAAAAAGAAGAAAAAGAAAAACGATAGGACTTTGCATGCTTCTAGTGAATCTCCTGGACACACCTAAGAATCCCAATGATATTTCTATCTTTGATGCTGAAACACAATCAGCTGATGAACATGAACCTAGTGATAATGTTAATGATAATGTTTATGTCGAGCTCAACCTAGAAAAAACAATGAATAGAGATTGAACCTGCTGTTGATCTTGATAACCCACAATCAAAGAATCAATGTTATGATAAGAGAGATTTTGCTGCTAGGAAGCACGGTAGAGAAAGAGAACCATGGGTTCAAAAACCCATGCCCTTTCCTCCTAAACCATCCAAGTCAAAGGATGATGCGGATTTTGAGCGCTTTGCTGAAATGATTAGACCTATTTTCTTACGTATGCGCTTAACTGATATGATCAAAGTAAATCCTTATGCTAAGTATATGAAGGATATCATCACAAACAAAAGAAAGATACTAAAAGCTGAAATTTCCACCATGCTTGCTAATTACACTTTTAAGGGTGGAATACCAAAGAAACTTGGAGATCTGGGTGTACCAACTATACCATGCTCCATTAAAAGGAATTATGTTAGAACTGCTTTATGTGATCTTGGAGCCGGTGTTAGTGTTATGCCTCTCTCCTTATATCGTAGACTTGAATTAAATAAGTTGACACCTACTGAAATATCTTTGCAAATGGCTGATAAATCAACTGCTATACCTGTCGGTATTTGTGAGGATGTGCCTATGGTGGTTGCAAATGTCACTATCTTAATGGACTTTGTTATTCTTGATATTCCTGAGGACGATAGTATGTCGATTATCCTTGGTAGACCCTTTTTGAATACTGCAGGGGCTGTTATTGATTGCAATAAAGGCAATGTCACTTTTCACGTTAATGGTAATGAGCATACGGTACACTTTCCAAGGAAACAATCTCAAGTTCATCGCATCAATTCTATTGGAAAAGTTCCAACTATCATTATTGGAGGTTTTGTATTTCCTCTCCCTACTCTCAAGAAAAAAATATGATATTCTTATTGTTGGGGATTTTCATATCCCCGTTGAGGTAACTTAATGTTATTCGAAATTTCTCCGGTTCCGTGTTATTCGGAATGAGTTTGTTAACAAGACTTGATCAACCTTGTTAGTGGATTCATTTTGATGATCATGAGATGGATGAAACTAGAAGGCACAACCTTCTGTACCCACTTTTTACTTTCTGTTATTTAGAATAAATAAAGCAAAAATAGTATTATATGTCTGTTTTTTGAATTATCCGTGCAATAAAAAAAATATCCTGAAAATAAAAGTGCGCGAAATGCCCTGCAAATTTAGTATGATTTTTTATGGAATATTTGAGGATTTTAGGCACTGAAAACAATGCAGGAGGGGCAAGCACCAGGCCACGAGAGTGGAGGGCGCCCCCACCCCACCAGGGCGCGCCCCCTGTCTCGTGGGCCCCTGGTGGCCCCCCTCCACTTATGCCAGCACCCACACACTTCATCTTCTACCCAAAAAAATCCCCATCCAGCTCAAGCACGAGTTCTAGCTCATTTTGCTGCGATTTTCGATCTCCTTGCTCAAAGCTCCATTCACAAAACTGCTTTGGGAGGTTGTTGCTTGGTATGTGACTCCTCCATTGGTCCAATTAGTTTTTGTTCTAGTCCTTTATTCATTGCAAATTTTTGCTGCATAGGTGACCATGTTCTTGAGCTTGCATGTTAAATTTATGAGGTCCCATGCAATTCTAATGTATGATATAGGCTCTAGGCACTTGTAGGAGTAGTTGCTTCCAATCTTTTTCAGTTTTATTCACTTTTATTTTGAAGTTACTAAAATTTCAAAAAATTTCAGAAAATGTTAAGGAAATTTTTGAGGGGCTCTTCTAGCCAAGGCTCTCAGGAAAAACAAGCTAAATAGAAGGAAAAAGCCAAGTATAATCGTCCTCGCTTAGCGAAAGTACGGTCGTGTGAATGGCCATGCAATGATTTCTTGAAAGAAGCTGGAATTCATGAAGATTTTTATTCTTTGATCGAGATTGCAGGCCTCACCGGTTTCATCAATGGCTGGATCGATCAGTATCTCTTACTCACTAATACTTTCGTGCAAAACTTTTATTATTATCCTAAGAAGTCACCTCCTGCAGTATCATTTCATTTATATGATGAATTCAGAGAATGTCTTTACGTAATTTTTGCGTGGTGTGTAGGATACCTTATGAGGGAGAATTGGAGGAACCCCATCGTAAAGATGTGGATGGCTTTGCTATCGCTGTAGAGGAGCCAAAGAAGGGTTCCGAGGCAAAAATCTCTAGCATATACTTTCCTGTTTTACTCTACTTTGCCATATTTGCTAGTAGATTCTTGATTGGTCATGGAAATAGTGGAAGCTTTAGTGTTCCTGATATTATCATTCTTCAACATGCCTTGCTTGGAGACAATACTTTTAGTATGGGTGTCGTCGTTGCTAAACGGCTAGCCCTGAATCGTACAAAAGGCCCCATATTTGGAGGTATTTATGCTTCACGTCTTGCTAGACATTTTCGAATACCCATTAGGCACCATGAGAAAGAGGAGACAAAATTGCCTCCTCACATTTTAGATTACAAGAGCATGGTAGCACACAAGTTTATTGTTGACAACGAAGAGAAGATGCTCTTGTATAAACTTAGATTTAATAAGAAACACATTGAGATTATTATTTTTCCTGCGCCTCTGTTGTTTGATTTGCTTGCAGAAAATTTTCTTGTCACGCTGGAAGCAGTGTACAATCATCGAGCTCAAGCTTTCACACCAGAACATGAACCTGAGCCGGAACCTGAACTGGACCCTTATCATGCATCATCTGTTCAGTGGGATACGGAGAAGACCAGCCAGTGGTATCCTGATTACATTTCTCAGTACACCGGGGAGAGTAGCGGCGGTCCTTGATATTAGACCAACTTAGGCCAAAAGCCTAAGCTTGGGGGAGTATGTATTTCTCACCAACTTTACATTCATGTTCACACACTAGTCGTCGGTGCTCATGCTCTTTCATTGTATTATCCATGTTAGTTTAAATTTCTTTTTCTAGTTTTCTTCTTGTGTGTTTGATAAATCTTAAGAAAAACCAAAAAAATTAGTTAGTATAATTTCCATGCTTGTAGTAGAATTAAAATGAAAACCCAAAAAGATTTCTAGTTCTTCTTTTTACTTGTTGGGAGCTTTCCCGTGTAAATAGTTTTATTTTCTTTTCTTTCCTTTGGGGGTCGAGAAGACCGTATTGAAAATGCTTAGCGGCTCTCATATGCATGATTGTTTATTTAACTTAGAGCCCATATTACTTGTCTTCTCTCTTGAGTTGAATGCTTGCAGATTCCAGCTTAGTCCAATGCACGTGCACTATTATTATTATACACATCGTTCGGTTGTGCAAGTGAAAGGCAATAATGACGATATATGATGGACTTATTGGCATGAGAAAAGCTGGTATGAACTCGACCTCTCTTGTTTTTGTAAATATGATGAGTTCATCATTTCTGATTCAGCTTATTATGAAGTAACCATATTTGCAATGACATTTAGAGATTATAGTTGCTTGTGCCATGCTTGATTAGCTATGAAATATAATGGTTTACCTTGCGTGCCAACATGCTATTAGAATGATTATGATGTGTTATGATGGGATGGTATCCTCCTTTGAATGAATTTAGTGACTCGACTTGGCACATGTTCACACATGTACTTGAATCAAATCAACATAGCCTTCATGATATTTATGTTCATGGTGGATTATATCCTACTCATGCTTGTATTCAGTGTGAATTAATTTTAATGCATGTTTATGACTATTGTCGCTCTATCAGTTGGTCGCTTCTCAGTCTTTTGCTAGCCTTCACCTGTACTAAGCGGGAATACTGCTTGTGCATCCAAACTCCTTAAACCCCAAAGTTGATCCATATGAGTCCACTATACCTTCCTATATGCGGTATTTACCTGCCGTTCCAAGTAAATTTGTATGTGACAAACTCCAAACCTTCAAATGAAATTCTGTTTTGTATGCTCGAGCAACTCATGTTACAACCAGGGCTGCCTATATCTTCCATGCTAGGTGGGTTATTCTCAAGAGGAGTGGACTCCGCTCCTCATTCACGAGAAAGGGACTGTAACCGGGATGCCCAGTCCCATGATCCAAAAAGATCAAAGCAAATCAAAATAATTAAACAAAACTCCCCCAGGGCTGTTGTTAGTTGGAGGCACTCGTTGTTTCGAGCAAGCCATGGATTGATGCTTGTTGGTGGTTGGGGGAGTATAAACCTTTACCATTCTGTTTGGGAACTGCCTATAATGCATGTAGTATGGAAGATACAACCATCTCATAGTTGTTGCGTTGATAGCAAAAGTATGCCGCTCAAAATGTTATTCAATCTCTATTTTAAAATCGAGCTCTGCCACCTCTACAAATCCCTGCTTCCCTCTGCGAAGGGCCTATCTATTTACTTTTATGCCTGACTCAGATCCTGAGCTGATTGTGGAAACCTCCGGGTTAAAAGTGACACGGTGGCGCTGCCTTGAGGACTCTCCCTTACTGGTAGGTTCGGGGCGAGACCTAAGCATAGGGGCTGCAGGATTAGCGACAAGGGAAGCCCACCAGCAGGGGCACTGCGAGGGGTCACTACCAAAGGTTTCATGGTACCCTGAGTGGTCACCGAAGTAACCGGAGTAAGAGAGGCTGGAGGAACGAACGGAGTGAAACCGACAGTAGGTGGAGGGTTCCTATTCCAAGCAGCGGGAAGGGCTATCCGGGCTCAAGTTAGCTCTCGGGCTAACTCATAGATCAAGAGATAACTAGCAGTGATTTAGCGACAAAGGTTGCTAGCAGGATGATCGCACGCCGGATCAATAAAAGGGAAGCGAATATGCCCATTCTCGTGCAGAGACGGGTAGAAATAGAAACCTGGGTGGGCCTACATTCGAACCTCATTGTAGCGCAAGTCTACAAGAGCCTCGAGTGCAGCAAACTGGATGGCCTGAGATGGCGCGGAAGCAAAACCACCCTTAGAGGAACGGGTGTAAGCGCCAGAAGGGGAACTGTGGTGTAAAGTGACCTCCATGTAGTACTCGTACAGTGAACCGGCCAGATGCTCCCGGTACACCTGATACACTGGATCAACACCCTCTGGTTAGAGTCGTCGCCACATGTTCTGAAGCAGGTGCGGTGAGGTGTACGGTGCTGGCTCAGACTGGTACAGGAACGGAACTGGAGCCATCTACACTCACAATCATCAGACGGTTAGTAATAACAACAAGTAAAATGCATGCAATTGAGCAATCAATTTCTATTACTATCGGCAAAATAAAATATCAAGAACCACTCTAAAAATCACCAGAAATTCTAGACAGCAAGGAAAAATCTTCATTTTGGTGTGCTTCTAGAACTTTTCAAAACAAACACAATGCAAAAAGAATCAACTCATTTGGACTTATGGTTTAAGAGTTATGGTTGGTCAAAGTTTCGGGTCAAAATTTGATTTAATTTTGAATTAAAAGAAATCCAGGGGGTGACGTCAATGGCGTATTCCAGGAATACGCCTCCACTCATACCAGTTTGAATGTGAGTGGTGAGGCTGACAGCAGGCCCCACGCGTCAGGTCGGGGAGAGAGAGAGAAACATAGACGAGCGGCGCTTCGCCGGCGCGTTCTTCGGCGAGGAGGGTCGTCGGCCAGATCGAGAGGGATAGATGGACAGAGGAGACGCTCGCGCACCTTCCTGTACCCGTGGCTTGGCTAGAGGTGGATGGACGGGGTCGGAACAGGCTTCTCCAGCGGCTGTAGAAAGAAGAGCTCGCCGGAGTTGAGGACGACAGTGACGTGAGGCTGAACCAAGGTTTCCAACGGGTTCAAACGGCACCAATGGACAACCAGAGAGTCGCCAAAGGAGTGGATTGAGCTCGAGGGGCACCGGAGTGAGGAGGAGGGGCTGCGGGGATTGCCGGCAAGCTCTGGTCGGGGATGGCTATGAGAGGCCTGCCCTGCCGGGCTGCGGCTATGCTACGGGCTTGTGGAGGTGTGCGGTGAGCTTGGAGTGCTCGGAGAGGCTGGAGAGGTACCAATTTATAGCCGAAGGGGGAGAGGGGTACGTGGCACCGCCGGAGCTCTCTGGAAGCGGGGCACAGCGATGAGGAGTGCCAGCAAGGAGGGGGCAGTGCTTCAGAGCTCACACGGGCACTGTGAAGCTCGGAGACGAGCACATGAGGTGGTGGGAGAAGAAGACAGGGACATGGGTGCACTTTGGCTTTGGACGCAACATGCCCATGCTCGCTGCGGCTGCTCCGGCGTTGGCGAGCGGCAGGGAGGGGTCAAGGGGGATGAATCAAAGGTGGTGGCGCGGTGCGGCAGTCGTCGGCGAGCTCTGGATCAAACATGGGCGAAACAGAGGCGAGGGCGTAGCGCAGAGCACGTCGGACGCGTTGCCAGGGCCATGTCTTTACGCGGTCACCATGCTGCATGGTTAAGACGACGCCCACGCGATACCAAACCATATCTGGGGTGTTGTTCATGCAGTGTTAGGTCTAGGAGGGGTCATGGCACACTGCCAGGCCAACCAGATGAGACTTGAGCTTCTTGGCAAGTTTCTGGGCATAAACTTGGTCGCCAAGTTTGGAGGGCTTCTAGAAGGAGATTAGGGCTAATCTTCTGGAGCTAAGCTTTACTTAGGAGGGTAATGTAGCTCAAGAAAAATCAGCCTCGTTGGATCTAGGAAAAATACACTTGCTATGCAAAGTGCATTTTGAGGCCAGAACAGAAATGATTTTCTATAGCAAAAATATTCCAAAAAGTCATGCAATATTTTTGCTCACGGAGGTGGACCAAGGTCCAAAGAATATTTGAGAATTTTCTCAGATTTTTGGGAGCAAGAAAAATGAGGGTTGCTTTGGAGCATATGTCTCTGAATTGAATTTCAGAGAAGAAAATGAATATTTTTCTTCTATGAAAAATATTCCTTGGGTTATTTTGGGATTTTTCAGAGAAAGAATGATGAATAAGAGATGGATGGGTCACTCGGGTGAAAATCAAGGACATGCCCAAGTGTTTAAGTCCATTTGAATTGATTCAAAAACCCCAAATTCAAAGGAGAAGCAAATGAAGTCCGGAAAAAGAGAGAAGGAAAAAACCAGGCTGTCACACTTTTATCAATTTGCATCAAGATCTAAAAACTCTGAATCATTGGGATGCCTTTTAACTAAAGTTGACTCATCTCCAGTCCCATCTTTATCTATATTGAAAAACAAAGATTCAATAGGATTCACATCAATCACTTTAAGATCTTCATCTTTATTTTCACGGAAACTAGAAGAACACATTTTTACAAACCAATCTCGCTTAGAACGCATCTTAGCGGTTCTTTATTTGCACTCATCAATGGAAATTCTCATAGCTTTGAGAGACTCATTAATATCATGCTTGGGTGGAATAGATCTAAGTTTCAAAGAATCAACATCAAGAGAAATTATATCCACGTTCCTAGCCAAATCATCAATCTTAAGCAATTTTTCTTCAATCAAAGCATTGAAATTCTTCTGCGAACTCATAAATTCTTTAACACTATTCCCAAAATCAGAGGGTATATTATTATAATTTACATAAGACTTGTTGTAGGAATTACCATAATTATTGGAGGAATTACTAGGGAACGACCTAGGACTAAAATTACCTCTATACGCGTTATTACCAAAATTGTTCCTACCAACAAAATTCACATCCATAGATTCATTATTATTCTCAATAAAAGTAGACAAAGGCATATGATTAGGATTAATAGGAGCACTCTCGCTAGCAAATATTTTCATAAGCTCATCCATCTTTCCACTATAAACATTAATCTCTTAAATCGCATGCACTTTTTTACTAGTGGAAGATCTTTCGGTATGCCATTGGGAATAATTAACCATAATGCTATCTAGGAGTTTAGTATCTTCTCCTAAAGTAATTTCCATAAAAGTACCTCCCGCGGCCGAATCTAAAAGATTTCTAGAAGCTAAATTCAATCTGTCATAAAAAATTGTATAATCATCCATAAATTCAAACCATGAGTAGGGCAATTTCGTATCATCAATTTCATCCTCTCCCAAGATTGTGCACCATGTTCATGATCAAGTTGCTTCAAATTCATAATATCGTTCCTAAGGGAGATGATCTTAGCTGGAGGAAAATACTTGGAAATAAAAGCATCTTTATACTTATTCCATGAATCAATACTATTTTTAGGCAAAGATGAAAACCAAGTTTTAGCATGATCTCGAAGCGAGAATGGAAATAGTTTCAATTTAACAATATCATTATCCACATCTTTTTTATTTTGCATATCACACAAATCAACGAAATTGTTTAGATGGGAAGCGGCATCTTCAATGGGAAGGCCGGAAAATTGATCTTTCATAACAAGATTCAGCAAAGCAGCATCTATTTCACAATATTCCGCATTAGTAGCGGGAGCAATCGGATTAATAATAAAATCATTATTATTGGTGTTGAAAAAATCACACAATTTTCTATTCTCTTGAGCCATCGTGACAAAGCAAGCAATCCAACACACAACCAAACAAAAAGCAAGCGAAGAAGACACACGGAAGAGGGGCGAAGAAAAGGCAAATCTTTTCGAAAATAATTTTAGAAGTTGGGGAGAGGAAAACGAGAGGACAACGGCGAATAATGTAATGCAAGATATGAGATTTTATGATGGGTACTTGGTATGGCTTGACTTGGCCTAGATCTCCCCGGCAACGGCGCCAGAAATTCTTCCTGCTACTTCTTGAGCTTGCATTGGTTTTTCCTTTGAAGAGGAATGGGTGATGCAACAAAGTAGAGATAAGTATTTCCCTCAGTTTGAGAACCAAGGTATCAATCCAGTAGGAGACAACACACAAGTCACCGAATACCTGCACAAACAATCAAACAACTTGCACCCAAAGCGATAAAGGGTTGTCAATCTCTTCATGGTTACTTGGGAAAGTGAGATCTGATAGAAATAGATAAACGATAAAGTAAATACTTTTGTTTTTTTTGTTTATAGATTGGAAAGTAAAATATTGCAAAATAGTAGATTGGAAACTTATATGATGGAAAATAGACCCGGGGGCCATAGGTTTCACTAGAGGCTTCTCTCAAGATAGAAAATAATACGATGGGTGAACAAATTACTGCAGAGCAATTGATAGAAAAGCGCAAAGTTATGACGATATCTAAGGCAATGATCATGAATATAGGCATCACGCCCGTGTCAAGTAGACCGAAACAATTCTGCATCTACTACTATTACTCCACACATCGACCGCTATCCAACATGCATCTAGAGAATTAAGTTCATAAAGAATGGAGTAACGCATTAAGCAAGATGACATGATGTAGAGGAATTAACTCAAGCAATATGATGAAAACCCCATCTTTTTATCCTCGATGGCAACAATACAATACACGCCTTGCTTCCCTTACTGTCACTGGGAGAGGACACCACAAGATCGAACCCAAAGCTAAGCACTTCTTCCATTGCAAGAAAAACCAATCTAGTTGGCCAAACCAAACTGATAGTTCGAAGAGAATTACAAAGATATCAAATCATGCATATAAGAATTCAGAGAAGATTCAAATAATATTCATAGAAGCTGATCATAAATCCACAATTCATCGGACCTCGGCGAACACACCGCAAAAAAGTATTACATTGCATAGATCTCCAAGAACATCGAGGAGAACATGGTATGGAGAATCAAAGAGAGAGAACAAGCCATCTAGCTACTAGATATGGACCAGTAGGTCTGTGGTAAACTACTCACGCTTCATCGGAAAGGCAATACAGTTGATCTAGAAGCCCTCCATGATCGAATCCCCCTCTGGCAGGGTGCCGAAAAAGGTCCCTAGATGGGATCTCATTGGTACAGAAGGTTGCAGCGGTGGAAAAGTGTTTTCATGGATGCCTCTGTTGGTTTGGAGATATATGGGAATATATAGGCGCAAGAATTAGGTCAGGAGGTGCATGAGGGGCCCACAAGGGTGGGGGGCGCGTCCTATCCCCCTGGGCGCGCCCTTCGCCCCTGTGGCCGTCTCGTGGCTCCTTCGACTTCATCTCCAAGTCTCCTGGTTGTTTTTTGGTCCAAGAAAAATCATCGCAAAGATTTTATTCCTTTTGGTATTCCTTTTCCGCGAAACTTAAAAACAGGGAAAAATGAAAATTGGCCCTGGGCTCTAGGTTAATAGGTTAGTCCCAAAAATAATATAAAATAATATATTAATGCATATAAAACATCCAAAACAGATAATATAATAGCATGGAACAATCAAAAATTATAGATACATTGGAGACGTATCAGACACATAGAAAGATAGGGGCTTATAGTTGCGCCTCCCAACTTATTCACCTCAAGGGTGATGTCTACAATAATAACTGATACTCACTCATATCCAACTGGGTATATGTGCCTAGATCTTTCCCCACCACATAATGCTTGCCAAAGAGAAAAATAAAAAAGGAATAGAGAAGAACACTTTAACTCTTGCGTAAAAAGTAAATACATAAAAGTAAAAGATAGGCCCTTCGTAGAGGGAAGCAGAGGTTGTCATGCGCTTTTTCATTTTGTATGCACAATCCCTTAATGCAAAAGAACGTCATGTTATATTGCCCCTTATGATAGCAATCTTTATTATGCAATCCGTCGCTTTTATTACTTTGCCATCACAAGTTGGTACAATGCGTCATTTCCCTTACATTAAAGGATCAGACACATTTATAAGCAATTTTTATTGCCTTTTTGCACCGATGACAACTTACTCGAAGGATCTTACTCAATCCATAGCTAGGTATGGTGTACTCTCAAATATGAGTTTGGGTTTAGGGATTTTGGATGCACAAGTAGTATTTCTACTTAGTGCGGATTTTGGCTAGAAAGGATATTGAGAAAGCACCACATGTTCAAGGATCTATGACAATATAACTTCTATGTGAATATGAACAAACATAAAACATTAGTTGTCTTCCTTGTCCAACGTCAACAATTTGGCATAAGATATTTAGTGGGGGCTCACAATCATAAAAGATGTCCAAGATAGTGTATTTGCATGTGAATCTTCTCTTCCCTTATTAATTCTTTCATGAATTGCATTATTGACCAATACTATGTTTGTCAACTTTCAACAAATTTTACCATTTATACTTTTCCTTATGTGATGTCATTACTTACCATAAGATTATCATATGATCTTTTCCATTATTTTCTCTTATTTTGATTGAAACATAAAAGTAAGGAAGCAAAAACTCAAACTAAACTTTATTATATAACTCTTAGTCGATTACATAGATAGATAGATCACGAAACTAGTACTCGAAAATAGATCATACTAAACTTTTATTCAACTAAATCAGGAAATAACTAAGGATCAAAGTAAAATAGGTAAAGGTAATAAAAGTGACGGTGATAGTGGCCATACCCGTGTACTCAAGTATCCTTTGGTGATGAAGATGTAGGTGGTGGTGTAGATGAGGTAGTCTTTTTCTCCAGCTTGCGTCTAAGGATAAAATTTTCCTCCCTGAGATCCTCATTCACCAGCTCAAGATTTAATACTCTTTTGCATAATGTCACCTTGATCTCCTACAGAAGACGAGATGGGATAAATTGGATCTTATTTACTTGCTTTGTTAGGGAGGCTTGACTTCTTGAACTCTGTGTGCTTATCTCCTGGTTGAGGGAGTGGATCTTCATCTTCATCAGAGCTATGCTCTCTTATTTTCTCCATGTCAACGTCTTCCTCCTGATCCATGGTCCAACCATAATGATCCTCTTCCTCATATACCTTGGGGTTTGCGATGTAATCAGCGACATAACTCTCTCCCTCCGAATCTTGGGACGACATATTTCCAGATCTGCCAGAAAAATAGCACGAAACAAGAACAGAGGATTTTTCCGCGATGCAGTGGTCAAATTGTCCGGGATATAGATTTTTTATCTTGGGAAACCAACATATGGAAGGAAAACAGAGTCGAGAAGGTGCCCGAGGGGCCCACCACCCACCAGGGCACGCCAGGTGGGGCAGGCGCGCCCTGGTGTCTTGTGGATACCTGGGTTGCCTTCCCAGTTATTTCTTATTTTTCCTATTTTTTCTAATATTCCAAAGCTGACAGAAAATATTTTTGCGGATTTTTTGGAGTCTGTTTACTTACCGTATCACATACCTCCTCTTTTTCAGGGTTCTGGAGTGTTCTAGAAGGTTTCTTTTATGTGTTCCTCCGGTGTCATGGTTTGGATAATGTTTGTTTCAACATTAATAGGCGTACCTGAAATGTAGTGTTTAATTCTTTGTCCATTGACCACCTTCGGGTTGGTACCTTCGACATTATTAATATTAATAGCTCCAGAGCGATAAACTTCTTCGATGATATATGGTCCTTCCCATTTGGAAAGAATTTTCCTACAAAGAATCTAAAATTAGAGTTGTACAACATAACATATTCACCAACTTTGAATTCCTGATTTTGGATTCTTTTGCCATGCCACCTTTTTTACTTTTTCTTGAAATAGTTTGGCATTTTCATAAGCTTGGGTTCTCCATTCATCTGGTGAGCTAATATCAAATAAACTCTTTCCACCGGCAAGTTTGATATCATAATTGATTTCTTTAATTGCCCAATATGCTTTATGTTCTAACTCAAGAGGCAAATGAGAAGCTTTTCCATAAAGCATTTTATATGGAGACATACCCATATGATTTTTATAAGTTGTTCTATAGGCCCAAAGTGCATCATTAAGTTTCTTAGAACAATTCTTTCAAGACCTATTGACAGTTTTTTGTAATATCAATTTTATTTCTCTACTGCTAAGTTCAACTTGACCACTAGACTGAGGATGATAGGGTGATGCAATTCTATAGTTAACATCTTATTTAGCAAGCAATTTACGAAAAGCACCATGAATAAAGTTTGAACCACCATTATTCATTAAATATCTAGGGACTCCAAACCTTGGGAAAATAACTTCTTTAAGCATTTTAATGGAGGTGTTATGATCAACACTACTAGTTGGAGTAGCTTCTACCCACTTGTGACAAAATCAACAACAACCAAAATATGTGTATACCCATTAGAGGAAGGAAAAGGTCCCATATAATCAAATCCCAAAACATCAAATGTTTCAATAACAAGTGAATAATTCATAGGCATTTCCTGATGCCTACCAATATTACCAATTCTTTGACATTCATCACAAGATAATACAAACTTACGAGCTTCTTTGAAAAGAGTAGGCCATAAAAAACAGATTGTAATACCTTGTGCGTAGTTCTATCTCCCGCATGATGTCCTCCGTAAGCTTCAGAATGACATTTCCGTAGGATTTGTTCCTATTCATGCTCAGGTATACAACGTCTAACAATACCATCTACTCCTTCTCTATAAAGATGTGGGTCATCCCAAAAGTAATGTCTTAAGTCATAGAAGATTTTTTTATTTTGTTGGTAAGTGAAACTAGGTGGTATAAATTTTGCAATGGTATAATTAGCATAGTTAGCATACAAAGGAGTACTATGAGAGGCATTTATGACGACTAGTTGATAAACCACAAGTATAGGGGATCGCAACAGTTTTCAAGGGTAGAGTATTCAACCCAAATTTATTGATTCGACACAAGGGGAGCCAAAGAATATTCTCAAGTATTAGAAGTTGAGTTGTCAATTCAACCACACCTGAAAGACTTAATATCTGCAGCAAAGTATTTAGTAGAAAAGTAGTATCGAAGTAACGGTAACGGTGGCATAAGTAACAGTAGCAGTTTTGTAGTGATCATAACAGTAGCAACACGAAAGTAACTTAGCAAATATCAATATGTGAAAAGCTCATAGGAAATGGATCAGTGATGGATAATTATGTCGGATGGCATTCATCATGCAACAGTCATAACCTAGGGTGACACAGAACTAGCTCCAATTCATCAATATAATGTAGGCATGTATTCCAAATATAGTCATACATGCTTATGGAAAAGAACTTGCATGACATCTTTTGTCCTACCCTCCCATGACAGCGGGGTCCTAATGGAAACCAAGGGATATTAAGGCTTCTTTTAATAGAGAACTGGACCAAAGCATTAGCACTTAGTGAATACATGAACTCATCAAACTACGGTAATCACCGGAAAGAATCCCAATTATTGTCACCTTGGGGTATGTGTCGGTGTCAAAACCAGCGGATCTCGGGTAGGGGGTCCCGATCTGGGCGTCTTAGGCTGATGGTAACAGGAAGCAAGGGACACAATGTTTACCCAGGTTCGGGCCCTCTCGATGGAGGTAAAACCCTACTTCCTGCTTGATTAATATGGAAGATATGAGTAGTACAAGAGTAGATCTACCACGAGATCATAGAGGCTACACCCTAGAAGCTAGCCTATGATGGTATGATTGTAATTGTGATCGGCCTTCTAAGGACCATCCTCTCTGGTTTATATAGACACCGGAGAGGGCTAGGGTTTACATGGAGTCGGTTACAAGGAAGGAAATACAATATCCAGATCGCCAAGCTTGTCTTCCACGCAAAGGAGAGTCCCATCCGGACATGGGACGGAGTCTTGAGTCTTGTATCTTCACGCTTCAATAGTCCGTACGATGTACATAGTCCGACTGTCCGGATACCCCCTAATCCACGACTCCCTCAGTAGCCCCTGAACCAGGCTTCAATGACGATGAGTCCGGCGTGCAGTCTTGTCTTCGGCATTGCAAGGCGGGTTCCTTTTCCGAATACTCCAAAGTTATTATCGAACACGTAGACCGTGTCCGGATCTACAAAATGATCTTTACATACCACAATAGAGAGAATGACATTTCAGCTGACAACTTTTTAGACGACATGATATGTCATGACGGTCAGGTCATCATTCGAACCGTTTTCCCACAACCAGCCATAGCGCGTATTGCGAGGCGGTTTCCTTGACACGTCTTGTCACAATAGAGATCGTGTCCCCTTATCACGGGATTCTCATCAATACGGGTATGGGTAATCCCACCGTGCCATCAATCGTGGTGCTTGGGAAGTAACCGATTCTCAATGGGAAAGTGGGGAGGCGCACCGCTTTCGTCGCCTCTATAAAGGGATAAAGGACCCTCATTTTCACCCACGCCCTCCTCCTCCTTTGCTCATCCTTGCCTCCCCGAGCTCCAGCGCCCTAGTCCAAGTCTTCTGCGCACAGCTAAACATGTTCGGAGCAGGAGGCAAGTGGGTGGCCTCCACCGTGAAGGAGAAGCACATCGTGAATCTTCGGGCAGCCGGATACTTGGCCGCAGACATAGCGCACCAGCTACCGGACGACGGGCAGGTCATTCCAACCCCGGGACCCCACGAGAGGGTCGTGTTCCTTGCCCACTTTGTTGGTGGACTGGGATTTCTGCTTCATCCCTTCATCCGCGGGCTCATGTTCTACTACGGGCTAGATTTCCACGGTCTAGCCCCAAACTTCATCCTCAACATCTCGGCGTTTATCATCGTATGCGAGGCCTTCCTCCGCATCCGGCCTCACTTTGGCTTGTGGCTACAAATCTTCTGCGTGAAGCCAAAGATCATGAGCGACCAACAAGCGGAGTGTGGAGGGGCCATGGTGGGCAAGATGCCTAACGTCACCTGGCTTGACGACTCCTTCGCGGAGACTGTAAAACGGTGGCAATCGGGGTGGTTCTACATCACCGAGCCTCATGATGCCAAGTGGGCGGCGGCCCCCAAATTCCGATCCGGAACCCCCATGCGGCTCACCCCTAGGAAAAGAAGGGCCTGGCCTAGGGCGAACCCACGGAGCTGACCGGACTCCGAAACTACATCAAGAATATGAAGGACAAGAACATCAAGCTTGTCAACGTGATCCAGGTCATGCTCGTTTGCCGGATTCTTCCGTGCCAGAGGCGGGTGTTTAATCTGTGGGAGTTCTTCCCTTCCGAACACCAGACACTGCGAAAGCTCTATGGCATGAAGCACAAAGACGCATGGAAGGCGCTGTTCATGGCCTCCGAAGTACCTCCTCACATATCCGAGGACCGTGGACTTCATGCCGCACGGCCTCCTTGTCAGGTGAGTTTTCTGACAACCACTGGATTCAGTTCTTCCAAGGTATTCGTGGGGGAGTCTTAAGTAATTGTGCATATTTGATCAGGATTACATAGAGATAGCGGAGCGGATTGACTGTACGGTTCCGCTGCCCGAAGGCCTGGCCGATGCTCTCCTGATGGAGATGCTAGTTTCGGCGCCCTACAAGGCACCGGAGAAGAAGGTTGAAAAGAAGGCCCCGGGGACCAGGAAGGATCTCCGGCATAAAGTTGTACCGGAGGCCTCGTTCGAAGACGACGAGGCACACTCCTCCCCTGAAGGGGAGGAAGAAGAAGAGGAAGAAGAGGCCGCCTCATCCGGAGAGGATGAGGGGCCTGAGAAGGCGGACCAGGGGGCCAGTACAGGCTCCTGGCACAAGGTTGTCATACCCTCATCATCCAACGACGACGAGGCAGATTCCTCCCGTGGAGGCGGGGGGAAGCAAGAAGAAACTCTACCTCCCCGTACTGGGGGGAGAAAAAGAGGAAAGACGCCCCAGAGGGCAAGGCTGGGACGTCCAAGAAGGGCAAGGCGTCCCTTCCGGACTACTCCGCCACCGCCGCCGATGGCGAGGAGGGGTGGCTTCCCAGGAAGAAGCCCCTAGTGCGATCGTAAGTATCCGCACTCTATCTTAATTTTGCTTAATAGTTTTGTTATAACGCCGAACTTATATATAGTCCGGCCAGGGTCCATCCCGAGGTGTCCTCCTCGGATGGGTCCTTGAGCGATTCAGCGATGAACTTGCTCCCGACGGCCACTACTCCTCAGCCTATAGATGACACAGAGGTGTTGTCCCAAAGGCTCCCAAATCGGGGGGAGGTGGCTCTGGAGGCGCCCGAAGGCGGCATTCCAGACATCGGACACGCGGGGTTCAAGATCCACGCGGATCGTGTTGATGAGAGCCGCAGTAAGTCGGGCTCTCAGCCGAACACTGTTCCGGAACCTCCAATGGTTCCAGACTCAGGCAGGCATCCCCTCGTTAGGGAGGGCAAGCCGTTTGTGCCGAGGACTTCCGCTACGCCCGAGGCATCGGATTGTCTGCTGGAAGCGCTTCGAGGCGCTTCCATGGACGAAGAGCACCGCACTCTTATGAGTGCGGTGATTCAGAAGGTGTTGTCCGCCAAGAGCGGACTAACCGAAGCTTGCACCAGCCTCCTGACAGGCTTTGAGGTAAGTAATAAAAATCTGTGAAATCACCACCTGATAGGTAGTAGCCCCTGATACTCTGTTCCGTGTTCGGAAAGAAAAACCAAACGGAGGGTCAATCATAATCCGTAGGAGTCTAATAATAAGTGTGAATGTGAATAAGCAGGCTGTGCTGCTTGCCGCTGCTGTCCGTACGGCCGAGATTGCCGGACTAAAACAGGACCTAGAGCAAGCGCAGGGAGAGCTCGACCTCACGAGGAGGCAGCTCGAGGAGAACAAAGGTGAGTGATTCCCCGCTCTCATATAATGAAGGATAGATAAAATTGGTTATTCTAACGACGAAGCGTCGTGATTTTGTAACAGGGGCCACCACCGAAGTGGTGTCTCTGAAGAAAGCGCTGTCCGAGGCCGAACACAAGGCAGCCTTGGAATGCAAGGAGCGCGAAAAGCAAGATGCTAGAGTGGGCGAGGTACAGCAAGAGCTCCAGGAGCTCGGCAAGAAGTTCGAGTACGTGGAGCATGAGCTTAAGGTGAAAGAGGTCGAGCTTGCGAAGGCCCTTGCTAGTATAAAAGACGCCAAGGCCGAAGCCGAGAAGGCATAGCAGGAAATCCAGGAGGCCAAGAAGATAGCGGCGGGTAAGAAATTCTTTATGCAAAGTAAGCATGTGGAGGAGGCGTTTCTTTTACTTACCCAAATTCGGAGCTCTCTAGGAGCGTTCACAGATCTGCCATGCAGCGTATCAGACGCCGCGGAGTTCTACCGTGCCGAGGAGGGGAGCGCGATGGAGAAGCTATTCTGGTCCCAGTATGCTGGGGCCGAACATCCAATGCCTCTGAGTGACCAACTGAAGCAGTTGGTTGAGCTCCACAAGGCAGCCGAAGTGGCTATGAAGGATTTCATAGTCCGGATGTGGCCCGGTGAGCCCCTGCCCACCCGCTACTTCGGCCTGATGAAGCGGATGGTGAATGCCTGTCTGCGGCTTGAAGTGATCAAATGATCCGTTTGCATTGAGGGTGCTCGCCAGACCTTTGCCCGTGCGAAGGTGCATTGGGGCAAGCTGGATGCGGAGAAGCTGGTGAAGGACGGGCCGCCGGAGGGCAAGGCGCATCGCTGTCCCGAGAGACATTATGAAGGCGTTATGAAGGTAGCTCGTCTCGTGGCCAATGAATGTGCCAAAGACACAATTTTAGAATGAATTCACTTCTGTCATGTTTGTAATATAAGGACGAAGTTACTTGCGCTATGTAGCGCTTTTTGATTTAAAATATTACCTTATGTGCGGCTGTTTATAAAATTTTGAACGTAGGCCAGTCGTCGGCTTCTGCCCCCATGTAACTAGTACTGGGGTGTTCGTGGAAAACCCAGACACTCTTTATCCAAATGTTTGGTCCCTAAAGGAGGTGTCTAGCGCAGCGAACAAGGCAATTAGACTATGCGGCTTTATAACCTTCACTTAGCCATAGAAGTCTACAATTTTAAATTTCGGCGAAGCCCCTAGAGTTTGGAAGGCCGAACTGGGGCACTATATACGCCTAAATAGGATGAGGCCGATTCCTCGCCTAAAGCGGAAAAAATCTTTAAGGATTTTAAGACCTCTCGAACAGCGACCAGCTCTCGCCACATCATGCCGGTCAGTTTTCGGCTTTCTCTATTGAGGTGCTTGTGCGGAAGAACTGGGACACAATCGCAGTAGTTCTCCCTACGCTACCTTAGCCGATATAACGGAACGTAAGGTACCAAAACAAGGGAGCCGGGCTATCCCAACTGTGGACCCAAGACATGATTCGGAGCTGATGCATATAGTGCTATAAGTTCGGGGTGCCGCACTGTTGAAAGTGTTCGGACTTTGCTTGCCGTATTGCGGGGCTCCATAAGAAGCCCCTGGCAAAGTAAACGTACCAAAGTGTATGGATGCAATAGTGAATAAACATTTATAGAAAAAATGTGCGGATATAAATAATAAGCTGACGCTATATATGATCTCCCATTGGTGAATAATACGTTTAAGCGTATGTTTACAATGGTTGCATTTAAGCAGAAGTAAATAGGACTATTTAACATGTCCTATCCAAGGACAGGCTGCATGTAGGTATATAAAACAGGTATAACGACCGTGAACAGATTCCACCTGGGTATTTCCTTTTGTGCGCAGAGCCTGTTGCCTCCTTGGTTTTCTCTCCTATGTAAGTACGACAATATGGCTCTTCTAAAGAGGCTGCTCTAAAGCAATGTCCTGAAAGATAAAAAGGGAGGGTTACGAAGGTATGTTGTGGTGAAACCGCACCGTTGACTGAGTCACTGCTGAGCCTCCGCCTGTGCCCATGGTATTATGAGTGCGTAATTGTGTACATGTGGCACGAATGCTGCTTTGATAGGGCTTGAGCGGAGGCTGGACTACTAGTCGCGCTCTTGGCGTGCCTGGTGATCCTGTTGCAGGGTGCTCCGGACTCGCTTGACGGTGCTTGAGGTTGTCGCCACCGAATTGGTGGTTTGTCGGATGAGGCCGCATTGTACTTCCGCTGCGAGGGCTGCAGTATGCTCTTTTGTACGGAGAGAGCGGTCCATGTTTCCGCTGACTGTTATGACCCCGCGCGGTCCTGGCATCTTGAGCTTGAGGTATGCATAGTTTGGTACCGCATTGAATCTAGCGAATGTGGTTCGTCCGAGTAGTGCGTGGGACTTGTCAGTTCGGGCAGTTGCCGAGGCGTCGCGGGGGAGCGGAGCCGCCCACGTCCAATCAACCGCCACGCGGCTCCCAAGGCCGCAAGCTGTTAGGGCCCGTGACGCTTCACACTTTCCCTTCGCTTCTCTGCTCAGCCAAGTCCGGGCGCGCCTTGGGCCCGGGGGCTACTGTTGGTGTTCTGGGAATGGGGGTCCCCAGACTTGCCTGCCTACGGCCTGCGGCGTGGCTCAAGGGGTGGCCCAACGTTGCCCATCTTCATCAACACAATCTCAAGACCCTCGCGAGGGGTCGAGCCTCGCGGGGTGGACGACAGGGAGCCTCCTCAGGCACGGCCTCGTCAGGCTGGCTCGGGAGGAGGCGGAGAGATCAAGGCGGGGTACCTCACGAGGTGCCCATGACGCAAGACATGACGACCAAGGGTGCCAGGCGGGCGCCAGCCCACGCAGTGTCCTCTTTCCTCTTTGGTGCAAAGGGAGCAAGTGCAGGCGAGAGCATCAAGCAAAGGCAGCCATTTCGGTGCAACAAGACCAAGACCAGCAGAACGGCAGGAGAGAGGTCATTGTGGAGCGCAAGCCGGCGTCACCGCCAGAGCCTTTGGCAGGCGAGGACTAACTTTAGTCAGGATAAGTGTACTAGATGTTCCCCGTCAAAATGGCCAATTGTTGGCGCCCTTCCCGCTCAATATTTGGGAAGAGGCCTAGGGCCTTTGCCTATAAATAGGGGCATCGATCCAGAGAGCGACTGAAGTCCCCTAGAAGTTCATCGCACCAGCCAAGAACAGACCCTCGCGAGGCGGTTCTTCCTTGTGTTGTTCATCATCATCCCAAGAGGCAATCAATCACACCACACACTGGAGTAGGGTATTACACCACATTGGTGGCCTGAACCAGTATAAACTCTGTGTCTCTTGTGTTGTTCCTTCGATTGCTTAGATCATAGCGAGGCGGTGAGGTGCATGTAGGTAGAGGGAGAAATCTCCGCGCGCACCCCAGTGTTCGAATCTAGAGGGTCTGTCGGAACCCGAAATCCGACAGGCGCCCCGCAAGACCTCGGCCAAGGCTCCATCAGCCTGGTACTCGCTGGCTCTGGATCCCCCCAACATGACAGAGAAGAATCTCGCCCTCACACGCCTGATGACGGCGGTGCAAGGCACCGAGATGGGGGAGACTGCGCTCCTACACGGCTCAGCCCAGCCGGAGGACAAGGGGAGCACCTTCTATCCCTTCTTTATGAGCGCCGTCATCGCTGGCCTGGTGCCTCCTTTCTCCGAGTTCTTCTATGATGCCCTCCGCCATTATAAGATGCAGGATCTGCATCTCCATCCCAACTTTGTTCTTCTCCTGTCGATTTTCGCCTACTACTGCGAGGCGCACGTCGGGGTGATGCCCCACGTCCCTTGCTGCATCACTTCTTCTTCCTCCGAGTCACTGGCACGCATGCCTCTGCGTGCGCTGGCTTTGTCGCGTACTCCAAAGCCAACGCGATCTCGAAGGCCGGGAAGAGGGCCGATGGCTTCCGGAGCAAGTGGGTCATGCTGGATGCCGGATGCATCAACTCTCGGCTGGCGCTGCCCACCGTCGATGGGCGAAGCTGGTGTTGGAGAAGATGAACGCCGACCTGAGGCCTAGCAACATGAAGGCGGCGAAGCTGACCGGGCCCACGCTCCTGAGGGAGTTCCTGGCGCATCGGGTGGCCCCACTTTAGGCGCACTCGCGCCCGTTGTGGAGGCTCAAAGATGCGGACGGTGATCTCCGCCTGAACTCGGAGGCTCTGGCTGATGAGGATCTGACCGCATCTCTCCGCTTCCTGGTCGGGGAGGACGTGGTAAGCCTGGAGGGCGCTCCTGTCCCCTTGTTCCTTCGCGCCGACTGGGAACAGGTGGTGGACGCCATGCCCACCTTTGACGGGAACGGTCTGGTGCCGGCGGTGCCTCCTGAAGGCTAGGCGGTGGAGGCGACGATGGAGTTGTCCTCCGATGATTCCAGCGGGGGAGAGGAGGAAGACGAGGAAGAGGAGGAGCGCGACTCGGAGGCAACCACTAAGGAGACGGGGGAGACTTCCTCTTGGCGCAGGTCCAAAGTCCTCCGCTCCATGCCGGACGACGACGAGGCCAACACCAGGCGAGGGGGAGAGGACCCGCCCGTGATCCAGAAGAAGGACAGGTCGGGGCTGATCTCCCGAGGGTCTACTCCAGTTCTGGTGTTGCCCGAAGCTAGCTCCAGCCCTTCTGGTGCACCCTCCTCTACTGCCGGACCTCCCGAGGCTGCTCCCCGCAAGAGGCTCTCGGGCTTTAAGCTCGGCAGAAGGCCGTTGGAGCTCGCCGCGACTAACCAGTAAGTACTTGAACTCTGCTTTGCTCTCGTTTTTGCTGTCAGGGCTTGACATCCTCCATTAATTGGGTAGGCCGCCGCCTGTGGCGAAGAGGCTGAAGGGGGGCACGGTGGCCCCGCTCTGGGCAAGCGCATCTGTTGTGGCCGCGCCTTCGCCTGCGGGAAGGGGAGGTAGTGGAGCTCGCACCTCCCCTGCCCGGTCGTCCTTGCGAGGCCAGGAGGGACGCTCTGGCGGGGGGCTATCCCCTGTGGCCCTTCTGACTCTGGAGGCACCGACGCTTGACGCTGTCGCCGAGGTTGCCAAGGCTTAGGAGGTCCCAGCCTCCCAGGCCGTGATTATGCTGCCGTCTTCTCCTCCTGCTCCTCTGGTCCCTGACTCCTCTACTTCCTCCGCCGCCTTGGACCATGCTGCTGTTGAGCTGAGTCGGCTACGAGAAGATCTCCTGGGCGCCAACCCCCCTGGTGGCCAGGCGCCTGGAGCTGGTCTCTGGCTGGGTTCGCTCTGACGCCTCCATCCGAGCGGCGCTGAGTCAGGCCGTGACCGCTTCCTAGAAGGAGAAGCAAGTCACATCCCAGGTCATAGCCTCTCGTGACGCGGCGTTGAAGGATGCTTCAACTGTCCGGGGCCGCTGCAAGGCGCTGGAGGACGAGCTACGAGGCTTGAGTGATGAGCTCGCCAAGGAGGTTCACGACCGTCAGGCAAATGAGGAAGAGATGAAGGCTCGGGAGGCCGCCGTCAGGGACCGCAACACTGAACTGTCCGCTGATCGCGGCCGGCTGAAGACACTAGATCAGAAGCTGAAGTCAGAGAGGATTGAGCTGGACGCCAAGGCGAAGGTCTTGGCCGAGGATCGCGCGGCCATCACAAACTACGAGGTGAGATCTCGCAAGGCGCTGAAGTCGCTTTATGATGATGGTCTGGAGAAGCCGCTGGCCGGAGCCACAGACGGCCCCACCAAGCTGCTTCCCTTCCTGGTTGAGGCGCTTGAAGAGGTCATGACCGGCATCGGCCCCATGGCCGAGGTTGAAGCTCGCGTCCTTTCCTTCGCAGCGCTGACGCGGATCCTCGGCCACGTTTACCTTCGCAACCCCGATGCCAACCTTGACGACCTGCTGGAGCCCGTGGACGCCGATCGCTCCGCAGCTGCTGTTGAGGCCGTGAAGGGCCGAGCGGAGGCCTTGCTGGCGAAGTTCCGCGCCTTTGCCACTGTGCCCAAGGCAGGTGCTGCTGACTCCATGGCCTCGGGAGGTGGAGCTGACAAGTGCGACCCCGCCACGAGTGATGGCGCTGCTCAAGGGTGATCTCCTCGCAGCCTCTTTCTTGTTTCTACTC
Organism: Triticum aestivum; assembly: GCF_018294505.1. Classification (NCBI taxonomy): domain Eukaryota; kingdom Viridiplantae; phylum Streptophyta; class Magnoliopsida; order Poales; family Poaceae; genus Triticum; species Triticum aestivum. The sequence goes on along the minus strand of NC_057813.1, from coordinate 286,521,464 downwards.
CCGCAACATGCACCGTGCCTCCCGGAGGCTTTTAAACTTGTGTCTGGTATCGTGAGGTCAATTTATGGTTTGCAATATTTGCTTATGAATTTGCGAGATTTTGCAGTTTCCTTCCTATTTGCTTTGTGTTCTACGTCAGCAGGGCCTGGCCCCGCGCATACCTCAGCCGCCGTTAGCCCCGACCGGATCACCAGGACGGGACCAAGGAATGAGGGGCTATGTGGAAAGTTAGGCTCCTGAGTCGCGATGCTCAGGAGTCCCCCTTGACGCTCAAACAACAAATAGGGAGGGGGTGTAGGAGTGGATTTGTCGTTCTACGTCGGCAGGGCCCGGCCCCGCACATACCTCACCCGCCATTAGCTTTTCAGAACTAAGGAGTGAGGGGCTACGTGACCAGTTTGGCTCCTGAGTCGCGATGCTCAGGAGTCCCCCTTGACGCTCAAACGGTTTTCATACCTTGGCTCCACTCGGGGAGGGGCGCGCGATGACCAGGTCCGAGGGACCTGGCTGGGTGGCGTGCCCTCAGGCGTGACCCGAGCGTAGCCCCCGTGTCCAGCCCCCTCACATGGCGCTCCCCAGGGGAGGTGTTGCGATGATGCCAGACACTAAGCTCTGGGCTCCCTGAGGTTGATACAGTAGTGGGCTACCCTCAGTTGTATACCACCAGCGCGGAGCATAGCACTTCCGTATGTGTACAAGCATAGCCACTCCTCGGCAGTGTCATCAGCCTGCACGGAGCATGGTGCTTCCACTGGTACGTGGGAGGGGGCCCCCTCTGGGAGGAGCCCCCGGGGCATGTACAACCCCGCCCTGACACGTGGCCGGCACGGTAGGGCTAGACGAGGTGTATCTGGGCACTCGTGAGCCAGCGCGGGAGTCACGAGGCCCTACCTCAAGGCGAGTTGCGCCCGATCTTGAGCCTTGGGCAGCTGAGGGTTCCTGCAGGGTGGCTAGATGCAAATGCTCTACGTCCTTAGGTCCTGACCCTCAAGCAAGCCTGGCCGCCGCTGGTATGCCAGGTCGCGATGCCGTGGACAAGGGCAGGGGGTGAGGGATGGAGAGCCAGTCAGAGCCCCTGAGTTGCGATGCTCAGGCGCCCCCCTTTTAACGTGCAAGCGGTTTGCAAGAGGGAGAAAACGGGGCCGCGAGGGTAGGCGATGATAATCATAGATAGGTTAGGCCTGAAGCCAAACCAACTTAGATAGATGTAGGAAAGATACATGCTACTGGGTCGGGCCCGAGCGGTTTGGGGATGATGCAGCCCGAAGGGCGCCCCCAGCAAAGTGAACTAAAGACATAAGAAAAATGGATACATGCCACGGGGACGGACCCGCACCACCTGGGAATGATGCAGCCCTGAGGGCGCTCCTAGCTGAAATGAAACTAGAAAGATGTCACCTGGTATCATTGCAGAGCGGGTGTTGGAGTAGCTGGTGATGCACGGTGAAGAAGCCGATCCTCACGAGCCATTGGAGCCCTGAGCCTCGGGAGGCTCTGGGGATCCGGGCGGCTCCTCGAGGTCCATCTCCACCTCCGCCAGGAACGTGCGGTGCCTGGCCTCCTGAGCTTCTAGAATGCTCCTCATTAGGTGCTGGTGAGCAGCAGCCGTGTTCGGCAGGCCGAAGGCATGCAAACGTAGCTGTGAGGTGGACCCTCGCAACGTCCCACGCGCGAAGGCCAGAAACGCTCCTGAGACGCGACTCGGTTGAGCCCTGGGTAGTCGATGCAGACACGCAGCCCGCCATCCTCGCCTGGATGGGGGGCTACGCTGGGTAGGCGGCGGTCGCCGCGCATGACTCTCGATTCCTGCAACTCCTGAGTGACCTTGGTGATGTACTCTTGAGGGTTGGGCCCTCCTTGCCTCATGCCTTCCTGAGGGAAACATGTTGCGAAGCACACCTCCAAGTGGTGCCCGGGCGCCTCCCTCGTGATCTTGGCAAAGTCTGAGGCCCTCTAGGAGAGAGCCCCCGAGCCTTGCCCGAGGAGGGCGCCGGGCGCTCCTTCCTATGCGACGGAGGGAGGCGCCCCTTGGACAGGCGTAGATCCTGGCGCGGTGCCTCCGGAGATGCCTGCCTCCTGAGGCCTTGAGCTGGTGATGTCTTCTTCTTCTTAGGAACTGCCTTGGGAAGGTTCCCACTCTTGCTGCCTGGGTCCTCAACTGATGCAGCTTGGAAGGCACGCTCGAGAGAGCACACCGCGTCCTTCTCGTCACAGGGGACTGTGATGACTCTGCCGCTTCTCGGCATCTTGAGGACATTGTAACCATGGTGATTCACTGCCATGAACTTGGCCAGGGCTGGATACCCGAGGATGGCATTGTATGGCAGGCGAATGTGGGCAACGTCGAAGTCGATGAGCTCGGTACGGTAGTTCTTGCACTGTCCAAAGGTGACAGGGAGGCAGACCTGCCCTATCAGGGTGGTGGAACCGTCAGTGACTCCTGAGAAAGGCTTGGTTAGCTGGAGCTGATCATATGGCACTTGGAGATTGTTGAACATCTCGATGGGCAGAATGTTGAGCCCTGCGCCGCCATCGATGAGGGTCCTGGTAACTTGCACATTGTTGATGACTGGGGAACAAAGCATTGGGAGGACACCGGCTGTAGCTGCACACTTGAGGTGATCCGTTGCTGAACGTGATGGTGCACGTGGACCACTTGAGAGGGCGTGTGGCCTCGAGCTTGGGGAGGACTGCATTCACCTCGCGAGCAAACTGCTTGAAGATGCGCTGAGAGGCTGGGGCTTGAGCATCGCCCAAGATGCAAGCGATAACACGTGGCTCCTGGAAGCCCCCAGCCCCCTCGTCCTGATGATGGTCATCATTCCTTCTTGACGGTGGTGGCAGAGGAGGAAGGCCTGCATTGCCCTGCGGGTGATCCTCGCGAGGCTGGTCCCTCCAAACCCCCTCGCGAGGCTGGTCCTGCCAGTGGTCCTCGCGAGGTCGGTCACGCCACCCTTGGCGAGGGCCTCGGTCGTCCCATCGTCCTCCACCTCTTCCTTCTCCCGATCGTTGCGCTCGGGGCGTCGACCGATACGTCCTCGCACGGCCCTGAGCTCTTGGCATTCGTTGGTGTTGTGGGTGCAGAGGTTGTGGTACACGCAGTACCAGCTGCCCTTGGATGACTCCGGCTGGTCCCTTCTGCGCTTCGTGTCTGGCTCTGCTATGAGCATGACTGCTCCTTTGCGCTTCACATCCTTGGCCTTGGCTTTCTTCTCTTCAGGGTCAACAGCTAGGAGCTCGAGAAGGGAGAGGCGTCCCTCCATAGCCCTTGCACACTTGTTCGCCAGGTTGAACAACTCCAGAGATGTGCACAGATCCTTGTGGATAGCTAGCTCATCCTTCATCTTGACGTCGCGGACGCCATCAAAGAATGCTGAGATGATGGCCTCCTCGGTCACCTTGGGAATCTTGAGGTGAGCGCTGTTGAAGCGCTGGATGTACTTCTGCAGGGTCTCTCCAGGTTGCTTCTTGATGCGACGCAGGTCACCCATGACTAGAGGATGGTCGCGAGTGCCCTAGAAGTTGGCGATGAAGTGGGTGCGCATCTCGTCCCAAGAGGAGATCGTGCCAGGAGGCAGGTTCAGGAGCCAGGTGCGGGCGCCATCTTTGAGCGCCATGGGAAACCAATTCACCATGACCTTCTCGTCTCTGTTGGCCGTTTCGATGCCCAGCTCGTAGAGCTGCAGGAACTCCGCGGGGTCGGCAGTGCCGTTGTAGCGAGGAGGCAGATCTGGCTTGAACTTGCCTGGCTAGGCGACACTGCATAGCTCGGTGGTGAAGGCGCGGCAGCCTGCGGTGGCCACCAGAGCTCTTTGCAGATGCGGGGCTTGCTCCTAGGGATTCCCACGCGCCGCCGCCAGAGGCAGCACGGGGTCTTGACGTGCTGGCGCAGGGATGCAGTCTTGACGTGCTGGAGCAGGGAGCACGCGAGCACCTTCTTGGGGACGAGGGATTTCTTGGCAGCTCCTTTCTTGTCGCGCGGGCACTGGACACGGTGGGTCTCGTCTAGGGGCCGTGCACCTTGGAGCCAGAGCACCTTCTTGGGGAGGAGGTGGCGGAGGCACCTCCCGAGTTGCATCACCCACGCAGGACGGAGGGCGAGGCAGCGAGAGGGACGGTGCAGGAGAGCCCCCTGCGGCACTGACGAGCTCGGTGATGCGAGCGAGCCACTCCTCGTAGAGGTCGTCGACGGGGCGGTAGTGCAAGAGCTCGCGTGCCAGGAGCAACACGGCATGCGCGTCCGTGGGAGCGCGACGGGCGTGGGACGACAAACTAGCTGGAGTCAGCGACGGAGTGGCGGTGCGGCCTTCTCACTGCACCGAGGGATACAACGATGACGCCTGCTGCTCATTCCTCGCCAGGCCAGCGGCGGCGTTTGCGGCAGGCGACGGAGAACGACGGGGAGGCCCACCGATGGGAGCCGTCTGGGCGACACGGGCGGCGAGAGTAGCCCGACGCTCGGCACGAGCTTGGCGAGCGTCAGCCATGGATGCGATGAACGATCGAACGCGGAACAGCAGAAGAAAGTTTCGGTGCACCCCTACCTGGCGCGCCAAATATCGGATATGGGGTTCCGGCAAAACCCTTAAGGTTCGAACTCTGGGGTGCGTGCGAAGATCTTCCTCCTACCGATCCACGTCCCAACGCCTCGCTGCGAATCTAAGCTACACGATGAACAACACAAGGGACACAAGGTTTATACTGGTTCGGGCCACCGTTGTGGTGTAATATCCTACTCCAGTGTGTGGTGTGGTGGATTGCCTCAGGGGCTGATGATGAATAGTACAAAGGAAGAACAGCCTCGCGAGAGTTGTTCTTGGGCTGGTGCGGTGAACTACCTGGGTGAGTTCGATCACCTCTGGATCTGATGATAGCTCTCTCCGGATCTGATCAGAACTCTCTTCTACTGTGGTGGCTATCTCTCTATATAGAGGCCCTGGTCCTCTTCCCAAATATTGAGCGGGAAGGGCGCCAACAACGACCATTTTGGAGGGGAACATCTAGTACAAGTTATCCTGACTAAAGTTGGTCTTCGGCTGCCAAAGGCACTGGTGATGACGCCGTCTTGGGCTCCACGGTGACCTCCGTCCTGCCGCTCTGCTGGTCTTGGTCTCGTTGCACCGAAATGGTAACCTTTGCTTGATGCCTCGCTACTCCGCGCCTGCGCTTGCCCCCTTTCCACCAAAGAGGAAACAAGGACACTACGCAAGCCGACGCCCGCCTCGCCTCGGTCATCATGGCTTGCGTCACAAGTACCTCGCGAGGTACCCCTGCCTTGATCTCTCCGCCTCCTCGCGAGCCTTCTTGGTGAGGCCGTTCCTAAGGAAGCCTTGCGTCGTCCGCCCCGCGAGGCTTGGCCCCTCGCGAGGGTCTTGAGCTTGAGTTGATGAAGATGGGCCGTACTAGGCCACACCTTGAGCCACGCCGGAGGCCACAGTCAGGCAAGTCTGGGGACCCCCATTCCCAGAACGTCGACAAACAGGCCAGTACAACATTCAGCCTGTTAATGGCCCAACGCTACCTGGGCCAAACTAAGCGTTGGGTCCACAAAAGGCCCACCTAAAATGTACGACAATGTAAGTTGTGGGCCTGGCGCAAAGTTGGAAGGCCCCAATCATTCGGGCCCAAGAAAGATGTAGGCCAGCCCAATTGGGGCCCGCTAAAAAGCAGGCCCGTTAGAGGCGAATGTTTCGGCCCGGTCGACCACATCAGATTTTTTTCCAGATAGCGAATGATGGCAGTAACTAGTAGGAATTAAGAACAAACCTACTCTATACAATAAAGAAATTACGACATAGTAATTAAGAATAAACCTACACTATACAATAAAGGATTTATGGTATATTACATTCACTGGGCATCGAAGTTCGTCACCAGTGATCATAAAGCGCAACGAAGAAGCAGATTACAAAAACTGGGCACCATTGCAGCGTAACAAAATAATACTGAACCAAGACCACTTCCAAGACAGTTCAAGAAAGGTTAGCCTTGCGCGGGAACTGCTGCACAAGCTACTAAGCAAGGCTGTGAGACCGGCCTAGCATGTCGGTCATAGCTTCCAGGTGTAGCTGTTTAACGATGAGGTTCTCATTGGTGTTCTCCGCAATCTTTCTTAGAGATAGAACTTCAAGTCGAATTTGAGTTGCAGAATGCCTTTCTGCTAGAACTTGGGACTGAAGAAGTCAAACTGATTCAGACAACAAATTCGGTGAGCTTGTCTGACTGCTAGTCTCAAGTAACTTGAACACTGCATCAAGACAAGACTTTGGGGTTGTCTCGCTATCTTCAAGATGTTTTGCCTTCTTTGTTGCAATATATGTTGGGTTTATCTCACAGCCTTCAGCAGACTTGTACATGCCATCAGGCATATCACCCTGAAACAAAGTAGAGAGATGACAGGTTTTGCACGTGTATAAACAAAGATGATAACTGTGCTGTCAATTCCATCCAATTTCAAATTAGAAAATAAAGAGTAAGTTCAAAATATCAATAGCATAATTTGGCATTGTTGATAATGCGGGGAGCTTTAGCACACTACTGTATTACCATGTCAACATAACAAGCATAGATGAAGGGCAAATAAAATCATTGTATCCATTTTGGTTAATGTGCATGGCATGTTGTTCTTATCATCAGCCACATCAGTAAGATAAAACAGGACATGACAAGGGGCAAATGTGGGCTGCTTCACCACACACTGGATTATAGATCCACAAAAACAAGCATACATATCGGGAGTATTGAGTAATGTGCATGGTATGAATAAGGAATTTGGTTTTACAAGTAAAACTTAGAACTTACGGTTCTTGCGAACATGCATTTTGATAGAAACAACAAACTAAACAGCAGTAAACGATAGGGAGTATGAGAAAATTAAACAGCAGTTGAGGATTAAGGCTTTAGAAGGACTGACTTACATTAATAGTTAACACCGGCTTTATAGTGCCCTTCTCCATGTCAAGGGAAGGATAACTCAAGAATTTCAGCACATAATCTTCTTCATAAGCATTGCCTGTACTCTACATTTTGTAGAGAGTAATTATAGATATGATAATACTGGAAGGGATAGAGGATAATGAAGATAAGATGCAGATTGATGCTACATAATCAACTACCAATCCCTGGAAGTACAAGTGTTACATGACAAAATGTATTGACAAGAGCAATGGGCTACACTTCTGCACTGGCATTGTCTGTGTATTATACTTTTTGGTAAGATTAAATATAGATCTGATCTTTTTTAGTAAATGGTGGGCGAGGGAGATAAGATGCAGAATGCTACACAATGAACCAATCCCTCTTCCCATAATACAAGAGTGTTTTGAACACTGGTGTACTCTACAAAACGTTCTTATATTATGGGACGAAGGGAGTAGCTGTTACTATAAGTACAGTGATAGACGACGTTCAGTCCTTACAAGAGGACTGCAGACCTAAACCTCTTCAAAAGCATTGGGTTAATTCTAAATTTATGTAAGAGTCCATACAGATCTTATAATGTCCACCAAATGGACGATAACGAGGCTAACATGTGCAGTGATGCTACATAATCAAACAACTATGAAAGTAAGTATGGTCATACAGGGCAAGAGGTACTCACAAGAGCAATGCAGTGTGCAGTATAGTTGCGAGATTCTGTGGTCCCTTGAGAATGAATGTTCTTCTGCTAATAGTTTTCGTACAAGTGAGACATTAAGGCAAATGCAGAAATGTAGTTCAAATTGTGATCTGATATCATAGACAGTACCTTATGCTGCAGTCCGGACCAATGTGTAACAAGATTATTCCAGTCACCGTCGGATAAATGTAGCACCAGAGACTTTACAGAAATTTCGTTTAGAGGCTTGCCATTGAAGTGCGTTGCCTCAGGTAGGAAGGATACTTCATCAATGAGTGCTTGAAAAGTGCAACCAACCCTTGCTCGTCTTCACAATCCAGTTTGGTCCTTGCCTATTTATAAGAATGAAATCTTGTATCTTCTGTCAGCACAAACATATGCAGTAATGACCATGAATAACATTAGTACATTACTTACGCGTAAGTTGCGGAGGAAGACTGGAAATTGTTCTGTGTCTGCGGTATAATCTTTCCATGAAGGAAAGATGCGCACAAAGTTCCTGACAACAATATACGCTTCGTCTTCTAAACTGGGAAGAAATGGAACAGGGGTCCTATTTGCTGCAATTAGGGCTCTCTCTGGTTCGAAAAGGTATTTGGCAACTGGATTTGGTGTACTATTTGCTGGAATGGGGGTTTTGCATCGTAGAGCTGGTGCTATGTCAACTGGCGTAATCATACTGTTTGCTGCAGTTGGGGTCTACTGAGTTGGGGCATCAGAAATGACCAGTGTAGTAGGGCTAGAGTCTGCTAGAGTTGGGGTGTTTTGTGGGACATGTGATATTGCAACTACACCTAATGGGCTATTTGATTTATCAGGTGCCACTACCTTTTCCAAATACTTTGCTTGTGCTCCTCCACGATCAGCAATCACCCTCTTCCTTTTGAACGTCTAATACACAAGAACAACATTTGACTGGATAAATATGGTATGATGACAGATGGAATATGTACTGAAAATGGATAGGTAGGGCGTATTCACATACACGATGTGTAAACTAAGCTAATGGCAGTTCAACAAAGTAGAAGCAATGCAAAGCATCAGTTGCAAGATATGTGCGACCAATATAACCTTGGAAAGTTAGAGCAAGCACCTTGATGGGTGAATAAGATAGGGCATCTGCCTTTGACTCCTCCACTAGGGAGCTACATTGACTTAGGTCTCCCTCTAGCTCAAAATCACTGTTAGGATCATATTCTGAGCATGAATCTGTAGGTGGAGAGCATTTGCATTGCATTGCATCCAGACTTGATTTCAGTCCCTTAATGCCAAGTTTGACAGCCATGGCATTGTTCTGCTTTATTCTTTTCATGAGCGCAAGCTCATAATCATTATGATGCTATTCAGAATCTGAGATTCATGAAAACATAAAAAGTAGTCAGATTATCTATGGAATGCATTGCGGATTCAACTCGAAGAGTGTCTCCCTATAAACCCCTGCATATGCAAAGTTCACCCCCAACCGTGCTGACCAGACCACACACAGAAATACAAACCCCTTATGTCTCTATAACAGGAAGACACACATTTCGAAACTAAAGTAGGAACATTAGAATCATATGAAATTCGTATTTGAACAAATAAACTAAGGAATTATGAGTTGCATTATGTTTAACTTCAAGGGTGGAGTGTTGGTAGTGCGACACAAAGCAAGTAGGCAGATTGTATTCCATGTAAAAGATCAAAGCATATGTAAAGGCTGGAAATGACACTTTCTTTCTATACAATGCAATGTCCGTTGCCCACACATGATGGAGAGATCACATAGAGAAATACTATTGACTCATGTCTACGGTTCCAGTATTTAGAAACAGGGTGGTCCACCCTAAAAGAATATTGACAACAAATATGACAAGGCAAGCATAGATTTAGTGAATCAATCATTTACTTGTGAGCTTACTAGGACAAGTATGCAGAATTGTAACTGCAGTAAGAGACCGTCCAAAATCTGAATCAAAAAGTTTGTCTAGCACTTACTGTTTGCAACTTATCGACGTGAATAATTGGATATTATATCGAATGAGTAAGAAAGACAAGTAAAATTGTCAACAAACCTGGCTTGCAGTAGTAATCTGGGTCAATGTCACTATGACCAACAATCCAAAATGACTAGTGTCTGTTCCTAGGGCCGGAAGTTTGAAAACCCAGTGAATATTACAGGTACTAAAGATTAGTGAAATACATCTGAACCATTAAGTGTAGGTAGCACTCAGCACACAACAAACCCTAATGACAATCCTGCCTAATGAGTAATGAATCAATTAGAAAATGGGTGATGAGGAGTGGCTGCTGAGTGTTGAGGACGTATCTCAAGATAAATCGGGTTGGCTTAGTGGGTGCTGCACGCCTGAGCCCTGAACGGACTGGGAAGGTAGGTACGGCGGTGCGCCCGGGCAGCGGTGACGCTGTTGGGCGAGCGGCTCCTGACCTCCTGTTAGTCCGGCATCTCCTCCTAGAGTCATGCTGTCCGGGGATGGCAAGTCGCCGGCGAGGCAGGCAGTTGGGGGCGAGTAGAGATCTGAAGCGCGCAGCAGAACAGAGGGGAATCGGGGCCTGGGAGGACCCAAAATCCCAGGGTGGGCCAGCCCACCTTGGGCACCCTGTAGAGATACACACCTGAGCGGCGAACATGCATTTTCGAAACTAATTTAGGAACATTTAGCTGACCAGTTAAACAACTTCGTTTTAATAATATCAGATTCGTATTTGAACAACTAAGCTTCTTTAGCTTGATGGGTGGAGCAGTGCTATTATGACACGAAGCACGTATTCTGATCATATAGTGATCATAAAAGGGGGAAACTCTAAGCATTTTTTTAGCAAAAGAGGGTTTCTCCTCCGATTTCTATTAAAGAAACCACCACGGAACCAACATGATCAATTAAACCCTAAGCATGATCAATTAAACCATATTATGATTGTGCCATGGCAGATTTGAAGCTGCAAACCGGAGAAATGATATTTAGCATCCATTGTTTGCTTCGAACTAAGAACTAAATTCTAAGAGCTGAAAAGAAAGTAGAGTAACCAAGTTACGATCTATTTTCTAGTTGAGATCAAAAAGTTGAGGAGATATGAAGTACCACCTCTCTTGCGGCGCCGTGTAGGCATCGGGGGTGCGATGGCTGTCGGTGGCGTTGAAGCAGATCTGCAACGGTAGACGGGTGCATCGGGGGATAAGTCTTGTTGTGGTGGAAGAGAAGGTCGTGTGAGCAGCCCCGACAAAGAGGACGATGATGCTGATGAAGCGAGAGGACGCGATGCAAGGCTCTTGGTCCATCGCCGTGGATGAGAAACGTCCATCTCTAGCAGTGGACGACGCGGTCTTGGTAGGTGCTCCGACATGGTGGAGGACGGTGGCGATGGATGTGGTGGAGGACGGCGGCGATGGATGGGGTGGCGGACGGAGGAGGCTGGTATGGGGATGGTGTTCTAGCGCGGACGGTGTATGAAAATGGAGGGAGAGGTACGGGGAACCATGTTTTTGGGACGCGCCTGCCTGAAATATGGGAAAGTTATGAACTTAGCCCCCGTTTAAAATTTGGATATCTCATCGGTTGGGGATAGGATGGTAATCTCGCATCTCGCCAATATTTGCCCAGAGCAATTTCGGGCGAGGAGAGAGTGGTTGGCGCCCATGGTTGGCTCCCACAGTGTATGAACGAGGCTCACAGGTAGGGCAGTTGTGTCACGTCTGAGTGAAGTTACGAACCTGCCCCTATTGAAAATATTTGCCTACATCGATTTCCGTCGAGTAGAGTTTGTTTTACCGCCCACCGTGTATGAATGGGGAAATGGAGGGAGAAACAGAGGTCTTTTGGACGAGCTTGAATCGAATGTGTTTTGCCGCCCATGTTTGGCGCCCACCGTGTCAGGATGGGCTCAGAGGCGGTCATGTCACGTCTAATTGAAGTTACTAACCTACCCCTATTTAGAGCAGTGGAAATCGGGCCGATGGATTGTACATGTAATGTGTAGACAGTAATTTCCATCTCCCAAACACTTGGCTTCAGACAGCCGATGTGGGAGTGGACATTTTGCCGCTTCTTTCGAATTTTGGGACAATAAGCATCCACGTTTACCCCAGCAACTAAATTCGAATCCATTTTGTATTCCTATACGAATCTTTATAAATCATTCCATGTGTTTTTATATATCTTCAAAAGGACGACAAAGATGTATTCCACTGTCATATTGAATATGGTTTACAAATGCTGATACTCAAATTCAGAAGCTAGAATCCAGTTTAAGGTGAATTCGAATATTTGGAACACTTCATGTCCAACTCAAATGTCACACACAGCACAATGTGTACTCCCATTTAGATATGTACACAAGCGATGTATCAAGATTCAAATACCGAGTCAATCAACCAATAATGTATAGAACTAACAGACATATAAACACTTATAGAGTATATGGATCAATAATATCAACTAACATACATAAGCCAGGCCGCTATACTTTTTTTAGCTACAACAACATCCTTTTTTTAGCCAAGCTACTACAACATCTTGGCCCTTTCCGATGCGTGCCACTTATGGTCCATCTATACTACTATTATTGCTGAATGCACATTCAGCCTGATTGGCATATTTGTAGGTCTGGCACAACAATCAAAATGAAATGTCTCCGAGTCTTATCAATTAATACAGACTTGTGCTCAAATAAAATTACAAAAAAAACAATTATTACATGATCTCTAAAACAAATGGTTTGATTGATTACATGAACAAACAACACAAAGGTTATTCAACGATGGAAAGAACATTTCACCTATGATTTACCAAGTGGGAATTTAATTTCCTTTTTTCCTTCTGGACCTTAACAATGTGGTCAGTCTCAGCTTGCTTCGTTTTGAAATCCACCAAATATTTAATGGTTGTCTTGAGTACTGCTTGTGATTGTGTTGTTTGCTTCCTCAACATGTCAACTTCATCTCTAAGTGCAGAAGCAGAATCTCTTTCTACCACTAGTTTAGCCTCTAGAGCATCATTAGTTGGCAATTCATAATGCACGATTGGGCCAGTGCCACTGTTGTGGGATGATACAACGTCCATGGGGACCTCACTCTTTGATCTTGGGCTAACCTGTTTTGCCATTAAAGTTTTGATTGGATTCAGAAAAGTTGAAGTTAGCAAAACATCTCAACTGGGAGTTATAACAGCAAACCAGTTAAACAAACAAGGAATTAAAGAGTTTCAATTAGATGCTGAAAAGTAGTTATTAACATCATTGTAACACGTTGTTTCTGACTATATACTACAAGGCAACAGCCTCACAGTCCTTTATTAAAGTCAAGTAGCAAAAGAGTTACAAAGTTACAATAGAAGAACCAAGGTTAGGGAGAGAGGATACTTACAAAGAGTGTTTAAGGTAGGGCAGCTATCCAAGAAGTTAGACTATTCCTATATTTACACTTGATTCTATGAACTAAAAGAGAAATGTCATGAATAAAATTCCTCCTCCAGGATCTGAAAGTAGGCAACTCATTTATGAAAATCTTCCCATTCCTCTGTGTCCAAATATTCCAAGTAGCCGTGAAGACTACCTCAGTAAAAAATGGGTAGCCAAAGTCCTTCCTTGCAGCGCAAGCCATCTCAAAACTAGTCTGGTTAGGATGAACACTCCATGAGATGCCCAAGTAATTCCAGACATGTTGGCTGAAGTTGCAAACAAAGAATAGATGAGCTCTATCCTCATGCAAAGCTGAGAGACACATAACACACGTGTCATCCTGGATAATCCAATGCTGTCGCTGCATCATGTCCCTAATGTTTAGACGATCCATCAAGAGGAGCCAGCCAAACACCTTGAGCTTGAGTGTGCAAGAACATTTCCAGATCCACCCAAATATGGGGTCAACCACGATGTATGAAAAACAAGACAAGTAATAAATCCTTGACTAATAATTGTAACCCGTTGTTGCAGCAGCAAAGCAGTTAAACAAACAAGTAGCTATTTAAGTTCAGACAAATAGGTAATTCTTAACAGTAAGTATCAAACACATAGATAGGCGCAGTCTATAATAGGATTAATAGGCTATGGCATTATGTAATCAGTAGCAAACTAAATTAAGCCAAGCGACGTAATTGAACAATTTTGCAATAACTGGCTAACTAAAATTCTGAGAAGCAGGTAACTGAACTTACGCTAGCTCTTTGTATAGGCACACTGCAACTTCTTTTTCGCTTACAAGGTTGTACGAAGGAGTCCATGGCATCAATTTCTTGGATACGCAGTCCCAATACTTTTTTCTTCCCACACTGCACTGGTAAGTCGAATGGTTAACCTGGTAATATGGTGCGTCCTTGATATGTTATATGAGGACGTGTAGTCAGACTAGTTGTAGCCACACACATTACACTGTCTTTTACTGTATATTTCATGCGATTACTATTGGCATATCGAGATCTAAGCAATCTAGAATAGGATGAAAAGACTAGCATCCTTCACATTATTGGCGAACTCAGTTCATAGAAACAAGTAATTTAACCATTCTGTGGGTAAATCAAAAGAGCCACTAGAATATTTTTCACTACCCCAACATACACGCAAAAAGGGGTGACACCACCATAGGGGCTGGTATGGGTGGCCGCCTTGGGTGGCTGGAAAGTGTGCACCTAGTTTGAGTCGTCGAGGTTGGCCCAGGCTAGTTTTGTTTGTCCCAACGCATGATTAGGCAATGTAAAAAATCAGAAAAATATTTCAATTTGGATGGGCCAGTAACATAAGTGCAAGGCAGGCCCTATAGCAGGCTCGCGGCCCAAACAAGCGCCTCCCATATCGATCGACAGTAGGAAAAATCCCAATTCGTTCGCTCCAGCCTCCAGTCTGGTTCGCTACTAACCTAGCCACTGCTGGACAGACCGACACAGCACTTCCTCGCACCCTCATTGGAGGGCGGTCGCCGGGCTTCAAGCAAACGGAAGGACAAGAAGATTAAGATCCAACCCTGGGTGTCCCTGCGTGGGAGGCAGCGGCGGCAGCACGAGCATGGCATCGAGATTGCGCAAACAGACAATCGCAGCTTGCAAGAGTAGCATGCGCAACGAGCATGTACATCACATCCCTGATTATATCTAATTCAACTATTCAATTTCTGGCCAATAGTTAAACCTGAGAGTGTCGTAAAACTGCTTGTATGTAGGGAATCTATGAGAAAATGAAACCAATTTCTACTTATTTTATAACTCCCCCAATCAATACTGAACTGACTAAATCTGATGTATCTAATCAAGTTTCCGGTGCAAACATACAAGCTCATGTTGTTTTTGAGCCTGAATTGTCTAATGAACAAACTGCTAACGAAGGATTTGATGCAAACATTTTACATGCTCCTGGTGATGAACATATAGTGTCTAATGAGGGATCTAATCCAAGCATTTTGCAAGCTCCCATTGAAGGATTTAGTGTCTAATGATGATCTGCTATGTTGAGAGAGACATAGAGATTTGCAGGCATTGATGACAAGAAAATTACAGTACATTTTCATGGCTTGAGGAAACGTCGAGGCCATCTACCAGAAAGTCCCCGTATCATGACAACATAGCATAAATACTTTTCTAATATGTTGTTTGAAACTATTGACATACTTGTGCAGGATAGATATATTGATATGCAGTTTGCACACTGGTTATAGGTGCAATTACACTTTGATATTTTCAGCCAGAGAACGAATGATTCAAGCAAGTACAAACCATGTTTGTAGCCCTTGTACACCATGTTGCATTTTTGGTTTTTTGGTGCTTGCATCATTTAGTGTTTATAATCTAAACTACTTTGGATCATTAGCTGGTTTTGAAAGTGCATGTAGCTTCACATTTCTCAAGTTATGTTGATTTCCAGAGTGCAAGTGCCGTCATATTTTTGAAGTTAAATGTTCGCCCTGGTAACTTGAATTCGTGGATCCTCCACTGCACAGAAATCATACATGAATGCCAGTACGAATTAAATGAAATGCAGGGACTTAAGCTAGCTCGTTGTATAGGCTCACTGCAGCTCTGCTTGCACTTGGGATGTTCCATGTACAATTCCATGTTACCACTTGCTTGGATGTGCATGCCTTGTGCTCCTTGCATCCCCCTATGCATTTTTTACACGGCGAATGGTTTATCAAATAAGAGGAATCGACCTTGCTATTGTACCGGATGACAGATACTTACAACGTTATACAAGTGTGCAGGATGTGTACCAGATCCCGTAGCACCGTCATGCTTCGCTAAAAAATGGTTTTGCTTATTTCAGATGATATCTCCAGAAGAAATAAGAGTTAAAGTCAGAGTTGCATAGGCGTGTAAGCTAAGAGCAGTGAAAGGATATCCAAACATTGTCAGAACAGTGCACAAGAGAGTGATGTGTGGATACCTAGTTCGGGCCAGCGTTTGGGCATGCTTGCCTAGCTAGAGTGCGGGTCACTTCAGAGTCGTTGAGGGTGATGCACTGGCGTTGGCTGGCCGCGCACGGATGCAGATCTTGAGTGGCAGCGGAGCGCTATGATGCAGTGGACGAGACCGTTGGTGAAGCCCCAACAGCCTCGGGGGGCGGAGGTGCAGCGATGGGCTCAATGAAAGCCTTGGTGAGCTGGGAGATGGCGTCGGTGAAGCGCACCTGATGCGGTGGAAGTCGGTGTCTGTGAGGCACGTCGGTTGCGGCGGCCGACATTGTCGATGGACCACCCGGTGCGGTGGACGAGGGCGTAGATGAGGTAGCTCCGGTGCGGTGGTGAAGCACGACCATCGTATTCGTCGTCGTCGTCCGGCACAGAGGTGGGGAAAGAGACGAGACGAGGGGCGATTTGAACTTTGCTTGGGTTGGCGGCAAATTAGGGATTTGAGCAATCTGGGCGCGGAAGGGGGTCGTAGAAAAGGGAGATTTTGCAGGGCTGGAATTGGGGCCGCCAGATATTTCAATCCAAAATGTGGAAGCGCAAACTTATTTTGTTGTCGTCCTTTTTTTGGGGGGGACGGGGGAGGGAGGGAGGGGGGTGGGTGGCTGGGTGCTAAGCGTCCGTCCGACACACGCGACCACCACGACATGACCCTGGTCTACCTGGTGTGCATACATTTGAGAATGGAAACGAATCTTCTTTCATTTGCAAACGAATCTGTATGTATTACCATGCCCATGTTTTCCTTGCAAATAATTACTCATTTGAAACGAGATACTATAAATTAATTAATGATGAGTTATTTGAATAAAAATCAAAATGGTATCCACGCTAACATGGATTAGAGTGTGTGTCACATAATTAGTTATTTGAATTAGAGTGTGTGTCACATAGCGATCTCCAATTCTAACGTGGATTTCGCATTTCACTGTATCCACGCTACTTTTTAATACAAATTCATATGTATATGATGAACACCATGGTAGTGAGAAAACTTTTGGATGGATTCAAACATATGACCTACAAAATAGCACAACAAATCGAGTCAATGTCAACTTTTCGAAACCTAGTATGGCACAAATTTGAAATAATTACCCATATGCATGGTCCTCAGTTCAAATCTTACAATGTACACCGAATTGAAACATTGATATTAAGTCTCGTACTATCTACATTCAAATGTTGTTTTTAGCCCCCCCCCCCTTGGCACACACGCTACATACTTCCTATATCGGTCAATCTTCCTCTCCTAACCACCTTAGGAAGCTATCGGTTTCCAACACATGTTCATTCTTTCTCTCCATGTTTCGATCTCTAACTCTCTCAACTACACAACCCCCTTTTTAAACTCTGTTACCAAATGTATTTACCTCACACACCCGCCATTGCACCCCATGCTGAGCTCTCTCTCTCTCCCTCTCCCTCCCACCCTCTCGCGCTAAAAACATGCATTGCCTATCTAGCTGTGACACTCCAAAATTTTTATTTGGTTTTCAGCAAAAACTTTGTGGTTTTTGAAAAGAGGCCATTTAAATTTTTTCCAGAAAACCTTCCTCTTAAAAACTTCCTTTTCTTTGGCAAGGTTTTTATTTTTATTCAAGCTATGGTGTTTGATCTTTTGAAACTTCTTCTCTGTTGGTTCCCTCTCAAATTTATTTTGGGAGTTTAATCTTTTTCTTTTAAAAAGAAACTCTATGAAAACTTGGGATTTTCATATCTTGAAAACCACCCATGACTTTGTATTTTGCCCATGTGGTAAAACCCCTCCAAAACCTCCCCTCCTCCTTGTAATCAACCTAAGTTCTCTGTCCCAACTAATCAAGCAAGTTTTGGATTTTATCCTAATTTTCTTTTCACTCAAATCATTTCTGAAAATTATTTGGAGCCTGAGAGTTTTTCAAAGCAAGTACCCTTTTGCATTTGAGTTTTGACATCAAACCAACTCTCCTGGAAAGTCCTTTGTACCCACAACCCAGAACCATCTTGATCCACTCCTTCTCTTTTCAAATTTTTCAAATTTCAGTCTCTGCAAGTTTGGACCAGATTTGCCAAATTTGGTGAAATTCATATCTACACTTCTTCAAAAATTTCACCAAAAATCAGGCAGCCTACTGGAGCAATGAGAAGCCACTCCACCAAAAATCAGCTCAAGGAAAAATCCCCAGAGGCCAAAAACATTCTGTCGAACACCTGAGCTGCACTGTTCCTTTGCAAATTCAGAAAATTCAGACTTCAGTGTCGTTTTTCGTCCGTCAGCTTCACTCACGCATTGACAGTGCGCTTGGCGCGTTGCACGCGGCTTCTTCTCCCTGGCCAGCACCCCCGGACGCGCACTTGGCGTCTTCCCGGCGTCGGTGGTGCCCTTGGCCGCCCGCGCCGGCGTGTCTTGCGGCGGCCAAACCCCTGTAGCAGCCGACTGGGGATGGAACGGCGGCTCAACGCCGTTCGGCGCCGCCCAACGCCCCTCTGCCCTCTGCGTGGCCTCATGCATGCCAGCGCACGCCCGTGGCACCGTCGCCGTGGCCCGGAAAGCACGGAACGTGCTCACTGCCGCCGACGGGCCCGCGCCGCCCCGTTCTGTCGAATTCGCCCATAGCACCAAATCCCAGCTCGATTAGCACCTAAACGGAACCGTGGACCTCCACGATGACGCCCAATGTCCTAATTACCCCCGACCAAGCCCTGCGCTGCCGTAACCTTCACCGGAGACCCCCGTTCATGGCCACCGCCTCGGGCCGCCTATAAAAAGGGCCCTCGAGCTCACCCTCGAGCACGCACCACCTCTACACCTCACCAAAGCTCTGCCAAGCCACCCGGAGGACCTTGAGGAGGTCTCCTCCCCCAACTCCGGCCGCCCCGATCCGCCTCGGCCTCCACCACGATTTGCTCCGGTGAGGCCGTCTCCGGCGCCCAAACCCCGTCAGTTACTCCCTCTAGCACCCAGTAAGCTAACGCCAGCATCAATTTGTCCTTCGCAGCTCTCTCCGACGAGTCCCTCGACCACCCGAGCCGCCGTCCGCCGGAGGAAAGCTCGCCGTCGACGTGATACTCGCCGGCGACCACCACCACCACCAACCGACGCGGGAAGATGCCCTGAACACGGAGGTACCCTCCGATCCCCCTACCTCGCCGTGGATCGCCGCCGGCGACCACCGCGTCTCTCGGGCACCGGCGAAATCTGCCGCCCCATTCGTATATTCAAACCTGACAGGCGGGACCCGCTGTCAGCCTCTCTGTCCTTTCTAAACGAAGCGTTTTCTGAAAACGCCTTCTGCCAAATGCGCTTTCCCTTTGGGCTGGCGTAGTTTCTGCCGAAGCGTTTTCTGTTTTTATAAGCTAGCCCCTGGGAACTTTCTGTTTCATTACAGATGAGTCCC
The DNA here is from genome assembly GCF_018294505.1 of Triticum aestivum. Taxonomy (NCBI): domain Eukaryota; kingdom Viridiplantae; phylum Streptophyta; class Magnoliopsida; order Poales; family Poaceae; genus Triticum; species Triticum aestivum. Next base: position 286,502,080 of record NC_057813.1, on the reverse strand, counting down.
TGGACAAAAACCTTTATAACTTTTAAACAGAAAGGTATTTTTGATTGATTCATTTTCTATTCTCTTTAAAATTTTGTCTAGTTTTTTATCAGATTTATTTGAAAAATATTTGGAATACTTTCTGTGCACCCCTTGGTATTTACGATAGCGCATATATTTTCTTTGTACCGTAGATACCGAAGGAGGTGACGGAGCCGCGAACTTCACCGAGCTAGGCTCTGACTACTCCGAACCAGGCAAGCATGTTTGAGCTTTTGATATGATGAGTGTCTTGGCATGTTTTGCTTTTAGTTAGTTTCATGGCATGTTGATGAGCATACCGATGGACGTTATTTTATGCAATGTTGAGGTAAGTGAGTTCGATGATCCATAAGTGGATGGATGTGAGTATAAATGGCCATGTGTTGGCATGAGGATGGGTAAGATGGCAGTGTCATAGCATGCCAGTCTTATGCCAGACTATATGACTTCAGTGTCAAACCATATCGGTCCAGTTCCTCTCATTTCCTTCCCTGTACTACCACATGTTTTCCGCAAGGAATATGGTTTAGTAAGTTGTAAACCACTTTCCTGGTACACACCAAAAAGGAGAGGCCGTGATGATGGTTCCATGGCCCTGGATTAAAGCCAGTCATCCGGTCAGGGGGCATGGGTGTTTCCGGTTGGGACCGAGAGGGGGGCACCCCTTAGAGCGCGCATATATAAATTTGATCCCATGCTATTCGAGATTGTGATCTCCCCGTCTCAAAAGTTTTTCTTGGACGATGTCTAGGGTGATTCCTAGCATCGAGAGGTAGGATGGGTGTGTACTGGTTAGCTGTGTTTTCTCCCGAAAAACTGTAAACGGAACTAGTCCTTCGGGACTACGGAAATCCGTTGGCTGTGGGAAAAATTTTGTACAAACTCTGCAGAGTCATATATTCCTCCAAATCATCTATTCCATGTCCAAGATCGATATTATCTTATTCTGATCAAAATGTCAGTTTTGATGACAGAGACTCCGAGGAATCGCATGAGTGCTAAGTCTGGTTAAGTGATTATTCCTGTGAATGGACTAACCCATTTATTCTCATAAATTGAATGTTTATTGTGAGTATTATTTACTTGTGAATAAAAGCCCTTTCTGCGATGTCGCTCAGACGTCCGACTGTGGCATTGTTGTATTTTACTTTCTTTTCAAGCCCTTTATGTGGTGTCGCTAAGACGCCCGACTGTGGCATTTCTTTTAAAGCCCTTTCTGTGATGTCGCCCCGACGTCCGACTGTGGCATTTCTTTTAAAGCCCTTTATGTGGTGTCGCTAAGACGCCCGACTGTGGCATTTCTTTTAAAGCCCTTTCTGTGATGTCGCCCCGACGTCCGACTGTGGCATTTCTTTTAAAGCCCTTTATGTGGTGTCGCTAAGACGCCCGACTGTGGTATTTCTTTTAAAGCCCTTTCTGTGATGTCGCCCCGACGTCTGACTGTGGCATTTCTTTTAAAGCCCTTTATGTGGTGTCGCTAAGACGCCCGACTGTGGCATCATTTCCTTATATTTATTTGTTCACCTTTCGAGGCATCGCTTCAGACACCCGATCGGTCTTCATTTATGTTTTGTGGGATTTCAGGCGGACTACCGCCGTTTCCCTTTTACTTACCTCGTTATGCTAATTTTTGAATATACATTGGTGAATTAATCATGACGCATTCATGCATGCATTTGTTATATCTTACGTCCGAACTGTCTTGCGAGTACTTTCAAAGTACTCACTGGCTTGTTGATTTGGCCAGATGCTGACGAAGGCGATCTCATGGATGAAGAATTTGATAGCGAGTCCGACGCCTAGAGGAGTCCCAGTCAGTCTCGTACGACCCTGGATTTGGTCACTATATTATATCCGCTTCCGCTACCAAATAAATTCATCGAGCCTCACCTCGACGCTCGATGAGACGACAGCTTTAGAGACTTGTATCTCTCTCCCCGCTGTGTTTTTCCACCACCGCCCTATCCTCGAGTCAGTAGCATGCCTCCACACCACTATGTCATGTCCGCCAATATGTATATTTATTGGCGTGCTTGTAATAATTTGGTTGAGCAACCGTAGTTCGACCCTGTAATATATTTTATGCTACTGGCTTATTGTATCAAGAATTTGTCTACCAGTAAGGAGGATTTCTCTCATACTGAACTCAAAAGATTGGTTTCTCAATAAATATTTTTATTGGAAAACCGGTCGTGACAAGCTTGGTACCAGAGCCAGGCTGACTGTAGGAAGCCACTAGGTGCGATCGCTAATTGGTTATTAGCATGATTGAGCCTTTCCATATTTTCTTGATTGTAGTCATTTTCTGTCAGTCAGCATAAATTTATGATCTGACCATGCAGAATTTTTGCCTACTTTTGTAGATGGCCGACAACAGCTGCGAGTCTCAGACCTTCGCCAACGTGCCCGATGGGTTTGTCAAGCTTCTTTCCTTCATCGTTCAGGTCGCGATGGGGCCATCTGTGCGCCCAGTCTTCACACTCTGCCAGCACCGAGTCAACGATAGTCTGACCATGCACCATGCCGCGGTGTAGTTCAAGGGAGGGCGTGGTGAGTTATGCCGCTTCCGGTTCTTGGGAAGAGACATGCCTACGGAGAGGCATGCTATGCAGATGGCAGCCCGCGAGGCGATAGCTCGTCTCAGGGATGTCCTCCCCGTGATGAAGACTCGTCGTTACCGTTATCTTCCGTGCCATGTGCCTTACACCTGTCACTACGCATACTCCTGCTCCAGAGGAGAACGAGACGAGGCTTTTGAGATGCTCATTGAGTATCTCCGGGCCCTGGAGGCAGCCTTCGACAACCTGGCGGACGACTTCGTGGCTGCCCGCATGGACTCAGTTCATGGCTGTGCTGCCAACAGGAGGGAGCTCCTACCCACCGCACCGCCACTGACTTTGGTCTCAGCATCTTATACGCCTACTCGTCGCCTACCTTCTACCGAAGAATTCAACCAAGTCATTGCAACCACTCCAGCACGCACTGCACCACCCTTCGCGCCCACTCCTGTTCGTGTTGTTCCGCCCCTGGCAACCGCTCCGTCCACTCTGCGCAACACTACACGTATGGAGCCTATTAGCGAGGAGGAAGTCGAGTCCCCAACCTCGCTACGCCTCGCCCTCGGCAGGGCAAAGGAGGTCGTCAACATCTCCGCCTTAGTACGCTTAGCCGCCATGTAATGTACCGCCTTGTATGATATGTTTATATGTGCATAGGTTGTGAGAAGTAGCCTGTTTGCGCATCATGTAGGATCTGGAGAAGTGCACTAGCCTAAATAACATGTCAGGATTATGTACGCATATCCTGAGTGATGTATTGTATAATTATCGCCCGCGTGTAAGATATGTAATGAGCAGTCCTTCTCCGTGCGCAATTCGATTTGTTTTTCTTAAGTGATCTTGGTCATTTAAATTATTTGCCATCCTTGTGCATTTATGGATTTGTTTTTGCGACCATCTTCGCTTTTCTTATGGGTTTTACAAAATATATCCCCAGAGTGAAAAAAATGTCTCGTCCTTGGACTCGCTCCATGCCTACTCCGCCAGAGGAAGATTATGACACTCAACCAGGCAACAATTTCACACAAGGGTAGTCGAGTCAACAGAACAGTGAAACGACACTTTCCAAAATGTGCCGCCTTTATGAACAGAGTCAGCAACAACATCGTGAAATGATGAACCAAGTCATCAACATGGGAAATCACCATGGACAGTATCAGCAGCATTCCAAGTTATCTGAGCTACAGAAGACACGTCCTCAAACATTTTCTCATACTGACAAGCCTCTTGAAGCCGAGGATTGGCTTCGAGATATGGAGAGAAAATTAATTATTGCAAAATGTTCAGATCTCGAGAAAGTACTATATGCTCCGCACTATCTCACAGGAGCAGCTGCATCATGGTGGGAGAACTTTCTGCACATGCACCCCAACGAAAATGATATAACCTGGGATGATTTCAAGGAAGGTTTCCGTGTTGCACACATTCCCTAGAGTATTATGAAAATTAAGAAAAGAGAGTTCGATGACCTCAAACAAAGGAACATGACAGTGTCAGAATACAACGGTCAATTTACTCTATTGTCCCGCTATGCCAATGAAGAACGTATGACTGAAAGCAAGAAGATGGAGAAATTCCTTGACGGTCTGGCGCCCGCGCTTAAATGCCAACTGGTCGTGCACACTTTTCCTGATTTTAAAACACTGGTGGACAAAGACATTACTCTGGAAAATGAGAGACGCAGTCTGGAAGATATCCGCAAGCGAAAAAGGGACCAGACTAATCATGCTCGCAATCACCGAAGCAGGACAGATTTTCAAAAGGGTGGGACACACAAATCCTCATCCAATGTCTCACGCCCAATCAAGAATTTTCATGCAAGGGACAAGGAATTCACCTATCGCCCCGGCGTTACTTGTTACGCTTGTGGAGAAGAAGGGCACTATGCCAAATAGTGCCCCAAGCCAAGGAACTCAACCCCAAAGCCGAACAACGGCGGCAACAATTCCGCGCCCAAGCGAAACAATTTCAATCCCAACAATAACCACAGGAAGGGTCATCTGAACCACGTAACCAAAGAGGAGGCACAAAATGCTCCGGATATCGTACTCGGTACGTTTCCTGTCAACACAATACCTGCAATGGTTTTGTTTGATTCTGGAGCTTCTCACTCTTTCATTTCGAAAAGTTTTGCTTTGCAAAATAATTTTTCGATGCTTCCTTTGGAGAAATCCATGATCATCAAGTCCCCTGGGATTCAGCAAGTTACTCAGAATTACTGTCAAAATGTGGTCATTGAGTTCGAAGGATTGGAGTTTCACGCAAATCTTATTGTGTTGGAAATAAAGGACTGGATGTCATCCTAGGGATGGATTGGCTAACCACCAACAAGGGGTTTATCGACTGTTTCAATAGGACCGTAATTCTCACACACCACCAAGGGAAGACAATAAGAGTATCAGCCAAGGAAGGAAAAATACCCCGGCAATCGAGATTAAATAAGGTGGACGTTTCTGAGCTAAACAAGGTTCCAGTAGTGTGTGAATTTCCAGATGTATTCCCTGAAGAGCTACCAGGCATGCCACCAGACCGAGAGATAGAATTCATCATTGAGCTCGCACCAGGAACCACCCCCATATACAAGAAACCGTACCGAATGGCACCATCCGAATTAGTTGAGTTGAAGAAACAAATAAAGGAATTGCTAGACAAAGGATACATTCGAGCCAGCTCCTCACCTTGGGGATCACCAATTTTATTTGCCAAAAAGAAGGATGGAACGCTGAGATTGTGTATTGACTATCGAGCACTTAACATGGTCACAGTCAAAAACAAATACCCGATGCCAAGGATAAACGATTTGTTTGATCAACTCGCTCAGGCCAAGGTATTCTCAAAAATTGACTTAAGGTCAGGATACCATCAATTGAAGGTACGAACGGAAGATATCCCCAAAACAGCCTTCACCTCCAGATATGGACTGTACGAGTTCACAGTGATGCCATTTGGATTAACTAACGCCCCAGCATATTTTGTTCACCTCATGAATAAAGTATTTATGAAGTTTATGGACAAGTTCGTCGTGGTATTCATCAACGATATTCTGGTATACTCCAAGACACCAGAAGAGCACGCAGAACATCTCAGGATTGTGCTAGGAGAGCTCAGAAAACACCAATTGTATGCCAAGTTTAGCAAGTGCGAATTTTGGCTAAGACAAGTAGGCTTTCTAGGCCACGTACTGACCCAAGACGGTATCGCAGTGGACCCAGAGAAAGTCAAGGCCGTACTTGGCTGGAAGTCACCAGCCAGCGTAACGGACATACGGAGTTTCTTGGGAATGGCAGGATATTACCGCATATTTATTGAAGGATTCTCCACCATAGCCAAGCCTATGACGCAGTTACTCAAGAAAGATAAGAAGTTTGAATGGACAGAAGCCTGCGAGAAAAGTTTCCAAGAACTAAAGCGGAAGTTAACAACAACACCGGTATTAATTGTACCCGACATACACAAGAATTTTGAAGTATATTGTGACGCGTCCAGAAAGGGTCTCGGATGCGTGTTGATGCAGGAAGGCAAGGTTGTCGCCTACGCTTCAAGGCAACTTCGCAAGCATGAGGAAAATTATCCCACTCATGACTTAGAAATGGCAGTAGTTATTCATGCACTCAAGGAATGGAGGCATTTCTTACCTGGGAATCGATGTGAAATATATACGGATCACAAAAGTCTCAAATATATTTTCACACAGACAGAACTAGACTTACGACAACGACGTTGGTTGGAGTTGGTAAAGGATTATGATGTTGGTATCCATTACCATCCAGGGAAAGCAAATGTAGTGGCCGATGCCCTTAGTCGGAACCCCAGCTCCGACGAAAACAATCTGCACAGCTTGAGGCCCGAATTCCAACAAGAATTTGCCAAGCTCAACTTGATAATGGTAGCAGAAGGCACCATATCAAACTTGGAAATACAACCCGACCTTGTGGGGAAAATTAAAGGAGCTCAGCCCGGTCACACCAGCATCGAAGGCATCAAAAGAAAGTTGAGTATGGGCAAGGCCTCAGAATTCGTCATAGACAATGAAGGAATATTATGGTACGGAGAAAGGCTCTGCGTGCCAAACATAGAAGACCTTAAACAACAAATTTTAGCTGAAGCCCACACCGCCCCGTACTCGATCCACCCTGGAGGAACCAAAATGTATAAAGATATTCAGGAAATATTTTGGTGGCACGGTATGAAGAGGGACATAGCCACCTTCATTGCATGTTGCGACTCATGTCAACGCATAAAAGCTGAGCATCAGAGACCAGCCGGACTACTGCAACCGAACAAAATACCTGAGTGGAAATGGGATGAAATAGGGATGGATTTCATTGTCGGACTACCTCGGTCACGACACGGGAATGATGCCATATGGGTCATCACTGACAGGTTAACCAAAGTGGCACACTTTATTCCAATAAAGACGACCCACACCACTTAGAGGCTTGCCAGGATTTATCTTTCCCGCATAGTTTGTCTGCACGGTGTCCCGAAGACTATAATATCCGACAGAGGCACTCAGTTCGTCTCAAGATTTTGGGAGCATTTACAACAGGCTTTGGGAACCCAACTAGCCTTCAGTACCGCATACCACCCACAGACTGATGAACAAACAGAACGCGTAAACCAGGTTTTAGAAGACATGCTGAGAGGATGTGTCCTCACATATGGAACCAGTTGGGAAGAAAGCCTGCCATACGCCGAGTTCGCGTACAACAACAGTTACCAGGCCAGCCTGCAAATGGCTCCTTTTGAAGCCCTATACGGACGGAGATGTCGTACCCCGCTAAATTGGTCAGAGACCGGAGACAACCGTATCTTCGGCCTAGACGTGCTCAAAGAAGCCGAGGAAAAAGTCAAGCTAATCAGGGACCGACTCAAGACCGCTCAAAGCCGACAGAAGAGTTATTACGATCAGAAACATCGTGGGGTGAATTTTGAACCCGGTGAATTTGTGTACCTACCAGTATCACCTATGAGGGGACTGCAACGGTTTAAGATTAAAGGAAAGTTAGCACCAAGATTCATTGGACCATTCTGCATAGTGGCACGAAGAGGCACTGTAGCCTACCAGCTAGACTTACCCGAAGACTTGTCCGACATTCACGACGTGTTCCACGTCTCTCAATTAAGGAAGTGCGTAAGCAAACTAGAGAAGCAAGTATCACATGAGAAGATTGACGTACAGCCAGACCTCACTTATCGGGAACGCCCAGTAAAAATATTAGAGGAGTCTGAAAGGAGGACCCGACAGAAGACCATCAAGTTTTTCAGAGTTCAGTGGAGCAACCACACCGAAAGCGAAGCAACTTGGGAAAGAGAGGATTTTCTTCGGACAGAGCATCCACACTTATTTGAGGAACAGTTGAAATCTCGAGGACGAGATTTTTCCTAAGGGGGTAGGTGTTGTGACACTCCAAAATTTTTATTTGGTTTTCAGCAAAAACTTTGTGGTTTTTGAAAAGAGGCCATTTAAATTTTTTCCAGAAAACCTTCCTCTTAAAAACTTCCTTTTCTTTGGCAAGGTTTTTATTTTTATTCAAGCTATGGTGTTTGATCTTTTGAAACTTCTTCTCTGTTGGTTCCCTCTCAAATTTATTTTGGGAGTTTAATCTTTTTCTTTTAAAAAGAAACTCTATGAAAACTTGGGATTTTCATATCTTGAAAACCACCCATGACTTTGTATTTTGCCCATGTGGTAAAACCCCTCCAAAACCTCCCCTCCTCCTTGTAATCAACCTAAGTTCTCTGTCCCAACTAATCCAAGCAAGTTTTGGATTTTATCCTAATTTTCTTTTCACTCAAATCATTTCTGAAAATTATTTGGAGCCTGAGAGTTTTTCAAAGCAAGTACCCTTTTGCATTTGAGTTTTCACCTCAAACCAACTCTCCTGGAAAGTCCTTTGTACCCACAACCCAGAACCATCTTGATCCACTCCTTCTCTTTTCAAAATTTTCAAATTTCAGTCTCTCCAAGTTTGGGCCAGATTTGCCAAATTTGGTGAAATTCATATCTACACTTCTTCAGAAAATTCACCAAAAATCAGGCAGCCTACTGGAGCAATGAGAAGCCACTCCACCAAAAATCAGCTCAAGGAAAAATCCCCAGAGGCCAAAAACATTCTGTCGAACACCTGAGCTGCACTGTTCCTTTGCAAATTCAGAAAATTCAGACTTCAGTGTCGTTTTTCGTCCGTCAGCTTCACTCACGCGTTGACAGTGTGCTTGGCGTGTTGCACGCGGCTTCTTCTCCCTGGCCAGCACCCCCGCACGCGCGCTTGGCGTCTTCCCGGCGTCGGTGGCGCCCTTGGCCGCCCGCGCCGGCTTGTCTTGCGGCGGCCGAACCCCTGTAGCAGCCGACAGGGGACGGAACGGTGGCTCAACGCCGTTCGGCGCCGCCCAACGCCCCTCTGCCCTCCGCGCGGCCTCATGCATGCCAGCGCACGCCCGTGGCACCGTCGCCGTGGCCCGGCAAGCACGGAACGTGCTCACTGCCGCCGACGGGCCCGCTCCGCCCCGTTCTGTTGAATTCGCCCATAGCACCAAATCCCAGCTCGATTAGCACCTAAACGGAACCGTGGACCTCCACGATGACGCCAAACGTCCTAATTACCCCCGACCAAGCCCTGCGCCACCGTAACCTTCACCGAAGACCCCCGTTCATGGCCACCGCCTCGGGCCGCCTATAAAAAGGGCCCCCGAGCTCACCCTCGAGCACGCACCACCTGTACACCTCACCAAAGCTCTGCCAAGCCACCCGGAGGACCTCGAGGAGGTCTCCTCCCCCAACTCCGGCCGCCCCGATCCGCCTCGGCCTCCACCACGATTCGCTCCGGTGAGGCCGTCTCCGGCGCCCAAACCCCGTCAGTTACTCCCTCTAGCACCCAGTAAGCTAACGCCAGCATCAATTTGTCCTTCGCAGCTCTCTCCGACGAGTCCCTCGACCACCCGAGCCATCGTCCGCCGGAGCAAAGCTCGCCGTCGACGTGATACTCGCCGGCGACCACCACCACCACCAACCGACGCGGGAAGATGCCCTGAACACGAAGGTACCCTCCGATCCGCCTGCCTCGCCGTGGATCGCCGCCGGCGACCACCGCGTCTCTCGGGCACCGGCAAAATCTGCCGCCCCGTTCGTATATTCAAACCTGACAGGCGGGACCCGCTGTCAGCCTCTCTGTCCTTTCTAAACGAAGCGTTTTCTGAAAACGCCTTCTGCCAAATGCGCTTTCCCTTTGGGCTGGCGTAGTTTCTGCCGAAGCGTTTTCTGTTTTTATAAGCTAGCCCCTGGGAACTTTCTGTTTCATTACAGATGAGTCCCTGGACAAAAACCTTTATAACTTTTAAAGAGAAAGGTATTTTTGATTGATTCTTTTTCTATTCTCTTTAAAAGTTTGTCTAGTTTTTTATCAGATTTATTTGAAAAATATTTGGAATACTTTCTGTGCACCCCTTGGTATTTACGATAGCGCATATATTTTCTTTGTACCGTAGATACCGAAGGAGGTGACGGAGCCGCGAACTTCACCGAGCTAGGCTCCGACTACTCCGAACCAGGCAAGCATGTTTGAGCTTTTGATATGATGAGTGTCTTGGCATGTTTTGCTTTTAGTTAGTTTCATGGCATGTTGATGAGCATACCGATGGACGTTATTTTATGCAATGTTGAGGTAAGTGAGTTCGATGATCCATAAGTGGATGGATGTGAGTATAAATGGCCATGTGTTGGCATGAGGATGGGTAAGATGGCAGTGTCATAGCATGCCAGTCTTATGCCAGACTATATGACTTCAGTGTCAAACCGTGTCGGTCCAGTTCCTCTCATTTCCTTCCCTGTACTACCACATGTTTTCTGCAAGGAATATGGTTTAGTAAGTTGTAAACCGCTTTCCTGGTACACTCCAAAAAGGAGAGGCCGTGATGATGGTTCCATGGCCCTGGATTAAAGCCAGTCATCCGGTCAGGGGGCATGGGTGTTTCCGGTTGGGACCGAGAGGGGGGCACCCCTTAGAGCGCGCGTATATAAATTTGATCCCATGCTATTCGAGATTGTGATCTCCCCGTCTCAAAAGTTTTTCTTGGACGATGTCTAGGGTGATTCCTAGCATCGAGAGGTAGGATGGGTGTGTACTGGTTAGCTGTGTTTTCTCCCAAAAAACCGTAAACGGAACTAGTCCTTCGGGACTACGGAAATCCTTTGGCTGTGGGAAAAATTTTGTACAAACTCTGCAGAGTCATATATTCCTCCAAATCATCTATCCCATGTCCAAGATCGATATTATCTTATTCTGATCAAAATGTCAGTTTTGATGACAGAGACTCCGGGGAATCGCATGAGTGCTAAGTCCGGTTAAATGATTATTCCTGTGAATGGACTAACCCATTTATTCTCATAAATTGAATGTTTATTATGAGTATTATTTACTTGTGAATAAAAGCCCTTTCTGCGATGTCGCTCAGACGTCCGACTGTGGCATTGTTGTATTTTACTTTCTTTTCAAGCCCTTTATGTGGTGTCGCTAAGATGCCCAACTGTGGCATTTCTTTTAAAGCCCTTTCTGTGATGTCGCCCCGACGTCCGACTGTGGCATTTCTTTTAAAGCCCTTTATGTGGTGTCGCTAAGATGCCCGACTGT